>NC_028643.1:18055655-18062134 GCF_001406875.1 Solanum pennellii
CAGCCTTGTCGGCTTACGTATGTTATTATGCTTTGGATAGTGGCGGCCTTGTCGGCTCGCGTATGTTGTTACGGTTGAAATATATATATATATATATATATATATATATATGGCGTTGGGGTTGTATTGATTTGATTAAATTCCATATAGTCGTAGTTTCAGTTGGTTTACTTAGCAAGTTTGTATGTAGTGTCCAAAACGGGCACTAGTCACGGCCCATCGGGTTGGGTCGTGACAAAGAGTGGTATCAGAGCGGTTCTTCCTCGGAAGTGTCTACAGACCCTGTCTAGTAGAGTCTTGTTTATCGGTGTGTTGTGCACCACATCTATAAACAGGAAGCTACAGGACATTTAGGATGTCATCCTTTCTTCTTATTCTAGATCGTGCGATAGAGCTATATTAACAGGATAATCCCTCTCTAACGAATCCCTGTGTTTTCAGCTATGCCTCGAAAGAAAGCAACAGCCGCCCAGAAGGGCAAATCGGTAGCAGAAGGTACTAGTCAGACCCGGAGAGTTACTAGGGCCCGTGCCCAGTCTATGCCTGGTATTATGCTCCAGTCGGAGAGCTCTGCTACACCGCCACCGCCAGAGGAGCTTAGAGCAGCAGCAGCTCCAGTTCGGGGGACACCACCAGCCCCCGAGGCCCCAGCACCTGAACCTCCAGCTCCTCAGTCAGGGGCGGAGGATAGGGCCATGAGAGATGCGGTTCAGTTGCTGACTAGATTAGTGGCAGGTCAGGCTCGCAGGCATGGACTAGGAGTTGATCATGTGGACAGATCTAATAGCTTAAGGGCTCGTGACTTCTTAAGTTGTAATCCTCAAGAGTTCTTTGGGTCAAGGCCCCAGGATGATCCGCAAGAGTTTATTCGTCAGATGCAGCATACATTGAGGATAATCAAGGCTTCGGAGACCGAGTCTGTTGAGTTGGCTACGTATCGTTTGCGGGATGTAGCTATTAATTGGTACGAGTCTTGGGAGTTATCTAGGGTGAAGGTGCTCCTCCAGCGGTATGGGATGAATTTGTGGAGGCTTTCCAGGGCCACTTCCTTCCTCCAGAGATGAAGCGAGCTAGAGTCGATAGATTCTTGCGTTTGAGGCTGAATGGCAGGAGCGTTCGAGAGTATAGCCTCGAGTTTGATTCATTGGCTAGGCATGCGCCTACTATTGTGGCGTATAAGGCAGACAGGGTACATCGTTATGTGATGGGATTGGATCGTTATCTGATTGACGGTTGTATGGCAGTGACTCTTCAGCCAGGTATGGACATTGCTCGGGTTGAGGTATATGCACAGGGGGTAGAGGATCGGCACCGGGGCGTCAGCCAGATAGAGATTATAATAGAGGCCAGCATAAGAGGGCTAGATCAGCAGCTTATCCTGACGAGTTTCGAGACGGGCAGTCTCAGCAGCATGTTAGATTTTCTTCCCAGCCAGCACAGAGTGCACCCCCACATTCCATGGGTAGGGGGTTCGATCGTACGGGATATTCGGAAGCTGGTCAGAGCTCTAGGGCGTCAGGGTCACAGATGGGCAGGGGTTTGAGCCAGTCGAGGCCACCTTTGCCTCGGTGTTCTCGTTGTGGTAGGTCCTATCCTGGGGAATGTCATTGGGCTATAGGTGCGTGTTTTTCTTGCGACCGTCAGGGTCATACTATGAGGGAGTGTCACCTTAGAGGTAGTGCAGGTGGTATGGCACAGCCTATTGGGTCCGTTGCTGGTTCATCTTCTTCTGTGGCTATGCGCCCTACGGGGCAGGGTATCCGGGCGCAAGTAGGCCGTGGTAGAGGACGTGGTGGAGCTTCCAGTTCTAGCGGTCCCTCAAATCGTATATATGCTTTGACTAGTAGGTAGGATCAGGAGGCGTCACCTAATGTGATCACAGGTATATTATAACTATTCTCCTGAAGTGTGTATGCATTGATAGACCCAGGTTCCACCTTATCATTTATATCTCCCTTCGTTGCTAGTAGGATCGGAATAGAGTCTGAGTTGATAGAACCATTTGAGGTAGCTACACCTGTAGGAGATTCTGTCATAGCTACGCGAGTATATAAGAATTGTTCAGTGGTTATATATAGTCATCGTACCGTAGCAGATCTAATAGAGTTAAATATGATTGAGTTTGATATTATCATGGGCATGGATTGGTTGGCTGCTTGTTATGCTAATGTTTATTGCAGAGGAAAGATAGTTCTATTTCAATTTCCAGGGGAACCGATTAATAGAGTGGAAGGGAAGTACAGTATCGCAGAAAGGTAAGTTCATTTCATACCTTAAGGCCGGGAAGATGGTTAGAAAAGGCTATATTTATCATCTGGTTCGGGTGCATGACATAAAGGAATAGGCACCGACTCTTCAATCAGTCTCGGTAGTTAATGAATTTCCCGATGTATTCCCAGAGGAACTTCCAGGCCTTCCTCCAGAACGAGAGATAGAGTTTACTATAGATGTACTGCCAGATACCCAGCCTATATCTATACCTCCTTATAGAATGGCACCTGCTGAGTTGAAAGAATTGAAAGAGCAATTGAGGGATTTGCTAGAAAAGGGCTTCATCAGGCCTAGTACGTCACCTTGGGGAGCACCGGTACTATTTGTGAGGAAGAAGATGGGTCGCTGTGGATGTGTATTGATTATAGGCAGCTGAACAAAGTAACAGTAAAGAACAGGTATCCCCTCCCAAGGATTGACGATCTATTTGACCAGTTGCAGGGTGCTAAGTGTTTTTCAAAGATAGACTTGCGGTCAGGTTATCATCAAGTGCGGGTAAGGGAGGCAGATATTCCAAAGACGGCATTCCGGACCCGATACAGGCATTATGAGTTTAGAGTGCTGTCTGTTGGGCTGACTAATGCTCCAGCGGTGTTTATGGATTTAATGAATCGAGTATTTCAACCATTCCTTGATATGTTTGTTATTGTATTTATAGACGATATTCTGGTCTATTCATGTTCAGAAGAGGAGCATGCAGACCATTTAAGGACGATACTTAGGGTGCTTCAGCACCAGAAGTTGTATGCTATGTTTTCTAAGTTCGAGTTCTGGTTGACTTCAGTGGCATTCTTGGGGCATATTATTGGAGCTGATGGTATTCGGGTAGACATGCAGAAGATTGAGACGGTAAAGACTTGGCCCAGACCTACGACACCTACTGAGGTACGCAGCTTTCTGGGGTTAGCAGGATATTACAATAGATTCGTAGAAAAATCTGCCTCAATTTCAGCGCCTTTGACAAGGCTAACTCAAAAGGCAGCCAAGTACCAGTGGACTGATGCTTGTGAGCGAAGCTTCCAGCTATTGAAAGACAAATTGACTACAGCTCCAGTCCTAACTCTTTCGGAGGGACCAGACGGCTATGTTATTTATTGTGATGCTTCGGGTGTTGGGCTAGGATGTGTATTGATGCAGCATGGCAAAGTTATAGCCTATGCCTCCCGACAGCTTAGGAAGCATGAAAAGAATTATCCTACTCACGATCTGGAGTTAGCAGTCGTGGTTCATGCCTTGAAGATATGGAGGCATTATTTATATTGTGTCCATGTGGACACTTATGCAGATCATAAGAGTCTCCAATATACCTTTAAACAGAAGGAGCTGAACTTACGACATAGGCGGTGGTTAGAGTTGCAAAAGGATTATGATATTGATATTTTATGTCATCCAGGGAAAGCGAATGTTGTAGCAGATGCTCTTAGCCGTAAATCCATGGGTAGCTTGACAGATGTACAACCAGAAAGGAGGGAGATTGTTCGGGAGATTCAGCGGCTATCCAGCCCTGGAGTCCGTCTGGCTAATTCAGAAGTTAGTGGAGTTTCTATTCGAGAGGTTGCTGAGTCCTCAATCATAGATGAGGTAATGAGACACCAATACGAGGACCCTATTCTGGCACAGTATAGAGATGTAGCTCTTCAAAAGGAAAAGACCCCATTTAAGGTTACACCTGACGGAGTGTTACCATATGAAGGCAGATTGTGTGTACCCGATATTGCGGTGCTACGACGGCAGGTTATGGGAGAGGCACACTCTGCCCGTTATTCTATTCACCAAGGTCAACGAAAATGTATCATGACCTCAGATGCATATACTGGTGGGATGGCATGAAAGAGGATATAGCGGAGTTTGTTGCTTAGTGCCCGAATTGTCAACAAGTCAAGATCGAACATCAAAAGCCTGGTGGATTATTACAGGAGATAGAGATCCCTTGGAAATGGGAGATGATTAATATGGACTTCATTACAGGCTTACCTCACACTCAACAGAAGTATGACTCTATATGGGTTATTGTAGATAGGCTGACGAAATCGACCCATTTTCTTCCAGTCAGGACTACTTATTCGGCTGAAGATTATACGAGGTTGTATGTCAGGGAGATAGTGAGACTTCATGGGGTTCCCATGTCCATTATATCAGACAGAGGAGCTCAATTTACAGCCATCTTTTGGAGATCGTTTCAGAAGGGATTGGGGACACAGGTGAACCTTAGCACAACATTTCACCCTCAGACTGATGGGCAGGCTGAGCGTACTATTCAGACATTAGAAGATATGTTGCGGGCCTGTAATATTGACTTTAAAGGTAGCTGGGATGACCACTTGCCGCTCATTGAGTTTGCCTATAATAATAACTACCATCCTAGTATCCAGATGGCACCGTACGAGGCCTTATATGGGAGGAAGTGCAGGTCACCTATTGGTTGGTTTGATGTTGGCGAGACTAAGTTAATAGGCCCAGATATGATTCAGCAAACTGTTGACAAGGTGAAGCTTATTCAAGAAAGATTATTAGCAGCCCAGAGTCGACAGAAGTCATATGCAGATAATCGACGTCGAGATTTGGAGTTTCAGATTGGTGACTAGGTATTCCTGATGGTGTCACCTATGAAGGGTGTGATGAGATTCGGCAGGAAGGGGAAGCTCAGTCCGAGATACATTGGGCCTTATCAGATTGTTCGTAGGATAGGCAAGGTTGCCTATGAGTTGGATCTACCATCTGATTTGGAGGCGGTACATCCAGTCTTCCATGTATCGATGCTACGTAAACTTATTAGTGATCCTTCTAGAGTATTCCATGTAGATGATGTTCAGGTAACAGAGGATTTGTCATATGAGGAGAAACCCGTAGCTATACTTGATCGCCAGGTTAGAAGGTTACGTACTAAGGATGTGGCTTCCGTCAAAGTGTTGTGGCAAAATAACAATAGGGAGGAGATGACTTGGGAAGCGGAAGACGAAATGAAGAATACGTATCCTTACTTGTTCCCCGTACCTGCAGGTTATTCAATTCCTAGTTTGACTATATTGATTGATAAACGAGATTATGTAGTAAGTTGTGACTGTGTGAGGCATCTGTAAGTTACGGAATGCAGGTTGATAGGTATAACTGTTAGAGAGACCTCGCTGGAACCTTTTTTTGTAAGACGCTAACTTAACATTCGAGGACGAATGTTCCTAAGGGGGGAAGGATGTTATGCCTTGTATTTTTATACGTAGTGCGCGTCATGAACTAGTAGATGTAAGTCCGGGGAATGAGATTTTATTTTAAGTTCCAAGTGACTAAAGAAATATTAGGCAAGGATGTTAATTCCAAATGTGTTGTTAAGTATGATTTGGTTAATGTAAGTGGCATTAACTATAAGTGAGTGATTAATTAGTGGCTGATTAGGATTAAATTAATCTAGTGGGCCCCACCACTCAAGGCAAATTAAAAAGGGATCAGATTGGGAGCTGGCCTTAGTGGGACACGTGTAGAGGGGGGCTGCCTCCACTTCATATTATAAATGAGGTGTGAAATGCATTGCAACATATCATCTTCCTCACCTCTTGGCTTAGGCAGCCATGGAAATGGAGAAAACCAACCATGCAACTCTTGGCCAGAAGCTGCAAAGAATTTGGTTAGTAATCTCTTTGCTTGGTGTGTTAATTCCTTAGAATGCCTTTGTTAATTAGCCATTAATGTTAAGAAGGGGGCGTGACCAGTAGTTTAGGAAGTTTTTTTTAGTTATTGAATGTGCTAAGTATGAACAGAAACCATAATCGGATTATTAGTGGTGTCGTGTTGGTGCTTGGGCTGTTTTGATTAAAGCAAACTGCGGGAAAATTCTGTTTTGACGTTATGTATATGTTAAATGTGATTATGGGTATATACTCCAAAGGATGAATACGAAAAGGTAGATGTGTTGCGAATTATAAAACGAGTTACCGCTCGGTGTGTCGTTGCTTCGTTACTATGGTTGCCGAGACGGAACTATTTTGGGGGAGGGGGCTGTTTAATATGATTCGTTGGGTTATATGTGTTATTGGTATTGCTGTGGATAATTTGGGTTGTTGTCGGATTGGGACGAAGTAAGGAAAATAGGGGAAGTCCTGCCGGATTTTCGTTAGATTATTAGCTAGCTTACAATAAGTAGTAAAGCGTGTCGTTTAAATAATTGCGGCACGATTGTTGCTTGTTATAGATTAATAGCTTGAGCAGTAAATATT
>NC_028643.1:18063461-18079484 GCF_001406875.1 Solanum pennellii
TGTCGGCTGCGTACATCATTGTGTATTGTGTAGTGGCAGCCTTGTCGGCTTGCGTATGCTATTATGCTTTGGATAGTGGAGGCCTTGTCGGTTCACGTATGTTGTTACGGTTGAATGGTTATGACTCCTTATGAGACAGGTCCATTATATATATATATATATGGCGTTGGGGTTGTCTTGATTTGATTAAATTCCATATAGTCGTAGTTTTAGTTGGTTTTACTTAGCAGGTTTGTATGTGAGTGTCCAAAACGGGCACTAGTCACGGCCCATCAGGTTGGGTCGTGACCGTGCCGAATGGACCAAACGTGCAACCTCAAGGAGAAGTCACAAATGCTGAATTCTGTGAGACTATTTGAATGTTAAGACACACAGTGACTAACCAATCCGTGCAACAATGAGGAGATTGACAAGAAGAGGCTGACAGCTCGAGAATTCATGAATTCTTGAGATTGAATCCTCCCAGTTTCACCGATTCGAGCACTACTGAGGATCTGGAGAATTTCGTTGAGGAGCGAAAGAAGGTTTCTTATGTGATGCATATCATTGATGCTGAAATAGTTGAACTAGCTGCATACCAACTGAAGAATGTGGCTAGGACATGGTTCGATCAGTGGAAGGAGGGCAGAGATGAGGATGCACCATGTCCGAGTTGGGGTTGCTTTGAAAATGCGTTCTTAGGGCGTTTCTTTTCCCGAGAACTAAAAGAGGCTAAGGTACGAGAGTTCCTTACACTAAAATAGTACTCCTTGAGTGTACATGAGTATGGGTTGAGCTTCACCTAGCTTTTACACGATGCTCTTGAAATGGTTAAGGATATGAGAAACAGAATGAGCTTGTTTGTTGCTGGCTTGGGTCGTGAATCAAGCAAAGAGGACAGAACTGCAATGCTGATTAGCGATATGGACATATTAAGGTTGATGGTTTATGTGTAGAAGGTCGATGAGGAGAAGCTGAGGAACAGAGAAAAGTATAGGAGTAATAAAGCAAAGACTAGGAATGAGTCTGGGCAGTAGAAGGGTTGTATGAATCATCCATAGCTTCAAAAACAAAAGGTGTCTAGACCATCATATTCTAGTGCTCATGCACCTAGAAAAAAAGGTGAGCGTCAAAGCCAAAATTCGCAAAACTTTAGAGCTAGACCAGCACTGTCTCAAGGAAGTGTGGCACAGGGAGGTATCTGGGCTCCTACATGTGCTAAGTGTGGCAGAACTTATCACTTAATGAAAGAGTGCCCTAAGAATAGGCAGGGTAGTGGAAATTAAGGTAGTGCTCCAGATGTTATCACTGTTATGATCAAAGTCTTTACTATTGATGTTTATGCTTAGCTAGACCCAAGAGCAAGTTTGTCTTTTATAACTCCTTATGTTGAAAATAAGTTTGAGATTCTTCCTGAAAAACTTTGTAAACCTTTATGTTCTTCTACACCTATTCGAGAGTCTATTCTAGCAGAAAGAGTCTATTGTGATTGTCTTATTTCTATCAATCACAAGAACACCATAGCTGACCTAGTGGAGTTAGACATGGTAGATTTTCATGTCATTCTAGGTATGGACTAGCTTCATGCCTATTATACATCAATATATTGTAGAACTCGAGTTGTCAAGTTTCAAATTCCGAATGAGCCAGTTATATAGTGGAGTAGTAGTTCCTCAATTCCTACGGGTCATTTCATTTCGTACCTTAAGGAGAGAAAGTTAGTTTCAAAGGGATATATCTATCACTTAGTCTGAGTTAATGACTCAAGTGCTAAGGTACCTTCCCTTAAGTCAGTTTCTATAGTAAAGGAGTTTCCAAAAGTTTTTCCTTATGATCTACCCAGAGTCCCTCTTGAGAGAGAAATATAGACTTTGGCATAGACATCATTCTAGATAGTCATCCTATATCTATTTTGCCATATAGAATGGAACCAGTAGAGTTAAAAGATTTGAAAGAACAGTTGAAAGATTTGTTAGATAAAGGTTTCATTTGACCAATTGTCTCACTTTGGGATGCTTGATCTTGTTTATAAGTAAGAAAGATAGTTCTCTTAGGATGTGTATATACTACCATCAACTAAATAAGGTAACCATCAACAATAAATATCCTCTTCAAAATATAGATGATCTATTCGATCAACTTCAGGGTGCCACCTGTTTCTCAAAAATTAATCTAAGATCTAGCTACAATCAGTTGAAAGTTAGGGAATGTGAAATTCCAAAGACAGCTTTTAGAACCAAATATGGGCATTATGAGTTTTTGGTCATGTCTTTTGGGTTGATCAATGCACCAACAGCATTCTGGTGATGGGATTATAGTTGATACCCAAAATATAGAAGCAATTCAAAGTTGGCCTAGACCCACGTTTCCAACTAATATAAGTAGTTTCTTGGGTTTGGATAGCTACTATTTGTTGAGGGGTTTTCTTCTACTTCATCTCCCTTGACTAAAATGACTCACCAAAAATAGGTTAACTACTGCCCCAATCTTGACCTTACTAGAAGGTACTTAAGGTTTTGTGCTGTGATGCATCTAGAGTTGGGTTGGGTTGCGTGTTAATGCACAACGGTAAGGTTATAGCTTATGTCTCCAGACAGTTGAAGGTTCATGAGAAGAATTATCCAACCCATGAATTAGAGTTGGTTGATTTAGTATTCACCTTGAACATATGGTGTCACTATTTGTATAGTGTTCATGTCGATATATTCACTAACCACAAGAGCCTACAATATGTGTTTACCCAAAAAGAGCTCAATCTCAAACAGAGAAGGTGGTTAGAATTACTTAAGGATTATGACATGAGTAGTCTTTACCACCCAAGTAAGGCTAATGTATTTGTTGATGCTTTAATCAGGTTATCCATGGGGAGTACCACCCATGTTGAGGAAGAAAAAGGGAGTTAGCCGAAGATGTGCACATACTCGCACGCTTGGGAGTCAGACTTATGAATTCCACGGAAGGAGGAATAGTGGTGACTAATGGGGCTGAATCATCACTAGTGTTAGAGGTGAAAGAAAAGCAAAACCAAGACCCACGTTTGCTTGAATTGAAAGCAAATAATCATAAGCAAAGAGTATTAGCTTTTGAACAAAGGGGAGATGGTTTACTGAAGTATCAAGGTAGATTGTATGTACCTAGGGTGGATGGACTCCAAGAAAGGATCATGGAGGAGGCTCATAGCTCCAAATATTCCATTCATTGAGGTTCCACAAAGATGTACCACGATTTAAATGTGGTATATTATTGGTGGGAAGGTATGAAAAAGGACATTGCTAAGTTTGTTGCCAAGTACCCGAATTGCCAGCAAGTGAAAGTAGAACACCAAAGGCCTGGAGGGTTGACTTAGATTATAGAACTTTTGGAATGAAAGTGGGAGATAATTAATATGGACTTCATCACAAGCTTGCGATGGTCTCGCAGGCAGCATGATTCAATTTGGGTGATTGTCGATAGAATGACAAAATTAGCCCATTTCTTGCATGTAAAGACCACTCAAGGCATAGGATTATGAAAAGTTTTACATTTAGGAGGTGGTGAGATTTCACGGAGTCCCAGTTTTGATCATTTCAGATAGAGTTGCACAATTTGTAGCTCAATTCTGGAAGTCTTTTTAGAATAGTTTAGGTTTGAAGGTGAACTTAAGCACTGTCTTCCGTCCTCAGGCAGATGGGCAAGCGGTGTGTACTATCAAGACCTTAGGAGATATGTTGATTACTTGTGTGATTGATTTGAAGGGGAATTAGTATGATCAACTACCTCTCATTGAGTTCGCTTACAATAACACCTACCATTCGAGCATCCAAATGGCTCCATATAAAGCTTTTTATGGGAGAAGATGCAGATCTCCTATTGGGTGGTTTGAAATTGGTGAAGCAGTGTTCATAGGACTAGATATAGTTCACCGATCCATGTAGAAGGTGAAGGTGATGAAAGAGAGATTGAAAACAGCATAGAGTCACAAAAAGTTCTACACAGATGTTAGGAAAAGACCGTTGGAGTTGGAAGTGGATGATTGGGCATACCTAAAAGTTTCATCCATGAAGAGTTTTATGAAGTTTGGTAAGAAGTGCAAACTTAGTCTCGGTATATTGGACCTTATAGAATATCCAAGAGAATTTACAATGTAGCTTATGAGTTGGAGCTACCAAAAGAGTTAGTAGCGGTTCAGCTGGTATTTAATATCTTCATGTTGAATAAGTGCATGGGTAATACTTCATTGATTGTAATACCAACTGAATATGTTGGTATTAAGGATAGCATATCCTATGAAGAGATTATGGTTCAGATTTTAGATCGCCAAGTTCGCAAGTTGAGAACAAAGGAGGTTGCATCAGCCAAGGTCCTTTGGAGGAACCAATTTGTTGAACAAGCAATTTGGGAAGGTGAAGAGGATATTAAGAAGATATATCCACATCAATTTGAATCTGGAGAGAATGCAGATCAAGGTACTAATTCTCTTCTTAGTACTTTATAAACTATAAGTAAGCATATTATTACTTGCTTTTGATTGTTGAGTTTTAAATTTGAGGTTACTATTCTTAGCTTAGTGATAAAAAATCTCATTTGAGAACAAATGTTCTCAAGGGGGAGATATTGTAACATCTCGTAACGCAAAATATCTAAGAAACTAAAATAATTACTCTTGGAAAGAACGGGAAAAACTAATAAATTTCCTTAGTTAAGAAAGTGAGTTTCGGTCATTTTCAAGTGGTCATAACTTTTAGCTCAGGATGAGTTAAAGGTAGTTCTTGATATGGTTGGAAAACTCTTGGAAAGGTCTTTCCAAAGCCACCGAGTTTGTGCACTTTCGATATTGTTTGAGGGAGATATGTCTATCGGAAGTTGGCTTGTTAGATTGAGGAAGGCCCCAATCCGGATTTAAGGAGGGGCAAACTAGTCTTGTCACACATTTATTTCCTCTTTCATTTTAGGGATTTATTTGGGGTAAAAACAAGTTTTATTTCAGATTAGAAAACTAACTTTACGCTTAGGACTTGGAGAAAATAGAAGAAAAGAAGGAAAAGGAAGAAAGATCAAGGATTCGCCAAGAAAGACAAGAAATTTGGAGTGAAATTCGTCGAGGTTGATCCCTGTCAAGGTATGTGAGATATTTCGTGTTGAGTTAATTCATCCACACACCAAAACTTATTTAAGTTCAGTGGTTTTAGAATTGCTTACATGTTAAGAAGTGAATTCTTGATGAATCATGTTGAATCCCTATTGGTTGAGTTTCTCATTATTTGCATTACAGATATTCTATTGTGAGACTTAAGTGTTATTTTTGCCAAGACATTTATTTAAAGTTATCTTTATGAGAATGTTTCTAGCTTCATATTGAGTCTTCCGCTAACTTAAAAAGTAAGGCCAAGGGTCTCCTCAAGGCCAGCAATGGTCATTGTGTGCCGGCCACGTCCAGGGTGTAAGCTCGTGGCGGGACATCAAGTTAGCTACATCCTGATAATAAACCATAGTTATCTTCTTTTTCGACATAATTTCAGACGTTCCTCCTAGTATATTAGATTGGAAAACATAAGTTTAAGGATGGGTTCGATTCATATAAGTAAGTCATGGGAGACTTCCCTTTTTATCCAATTTTGGGGCATACATACTTCAACTAATACAATTTAGACTCTGAGAGTTTTCCTTTTTCTATTGCTATTTTATCCTTTATTCCCCTACAAATTTATCTTTTGTAGATCCAACGATTATTGGTTCTGCATTTTGTACATTTTTGTTTTAGTGATTATGTGCTGGAGATGAGATAGGAGACCAAACCTCGGATTCTTGATAATGTTTTTAAGGTAGAATTTCAGACATGATGATTCTTTGTGAAAATGTTGGAGATTATAAATAATAATGAAAGAATTTTTACTCAGAATGCGAAGATGGTTCTTTGTCTTACTAGATTTAGAGAGTATTCACTTAACTACAATAATTAAAATATTAATTATATTAGCTGTCACTTTAAATTTTTATTCCTTACAAGTCACATTTCTTTACACAACTATATCTATATATTTACTCTAAATTATTTGGTTAGTTAGACTTTTAATGACCTTTTCAGGTAAAATATTTACTGATCTGTTAGATTTATGGCCACTAAGAATTTGACTTATCTTTTATATTACAACACAAACTTTGTCATTTAAAGCTAATATATCCTTCGTTATAAAAGTGAATATATAAGCATAAAATAGCTACATTAAACGTGTCCCGCACGGGATTGAACTATTTCATAAATCTTACATATGATTATTTGGTACTATTTGTATTTTCGCCACATACACTACATTGTCAAGAACATTTTATTTTATGGCAAGTGTTCCTCCGAATTTTATTTGTTATATATTTTTATTTTAATTTTTATTGCATAAAAAGTATGTGTCATAGAGAGATTTTAAGTATATCAAATCAAAATAACTTTGCAGGATCTCTAATCCCATAATAAATTTTAAATTGGATAAAAAGAATTCAAGAAAAAGCATAAACAATTCAAAATACTACAATGAAGACTTCGACCTTAAAAATTATAAAATAATCAACACCTCCTGTTTCTCAAAATGTTATAAGTTCCATCTATCTCTTTTCCAGCTTCATAATAGTCTCCCAAATTAACCCCACAAACCCATAGACAAGTAAAAATTTTCGCAATGAATAGTGTTGATTATATTAGGGTTATATTCTTCAATTTTTAAAATAGTTATGAAACATCTCTGTAACATAATGATCTTAGTCTTCAATACCTAGCCACAAAATTTTAAGTTGATAATTGAAGCCTCAATTTAATTTATAAATATCTCTAGATGATTAGGAAATGGAATCACCCCATGATTGAAGAAGTAATGATAGATAGACTTCAATATAGCTACATCTTGATAATAATTATAGTTATGTTCTTTTTTCGACTTAATTTCGAACGTTCCTCCTCTTATAACAATGGAAAACTTAGGTTTACAAATTGGTTTTAAATCATATAATTCAGGCATAGGAGACTTACTTTTTTCTCATATTTTTGGACATATATACTACAATTCATACAATTCAATTGCTGGGAGTTTTCCTTTTTCTGTTGCTCTTTGGTCCTTTTTTTCCCCTACAACTTTAATTTTTTGCAGATTTAGTATTGGTTCTTCATTTTGTAGATCGGGATTTTAGTGATTATGTGCAGGAGGGGAGATAGGTGATCAAACCACAGATTCTTGATTTTGTTCTTAAGGTAGAATTTCAGATATGATGATTCTTTGTAAAAATGTTGGATATGATAAATAAAAGTGATAGAATTGCTACTGAGAAAGAGGAGATGGTTTTTTTCTCTTTCTAGATTAATAGAACATTCACTTGACTATATATATATATATATATATATATATATATATTACAACACAAAGAGCTTGATATACCCATAAAATTTGTCATTTAGAGCTAATATATCCCTCGTTATGAAAGTGACTTATATAAACATAAAATAGGTAGATTACACGTGTTCCGCACGGGAATGAACTATTTCATAAATCTTTCATATGATTACTCGGTAATATTTGTATTTTCGACCAATACACTACATTCTCAAGAACATTTTATTTTATAGAAAATTGTTCCTCTGAAATCTTATTGGATATATTTTTTTAATTTTAATTTTTATTGCACAAGAATTATGAGTCATAGAGATTATAAGTATATCAAATCAAAATAACTTGTCAGGATCTCTAATCCCATAATAAATTTAAGCTGAAACAGAAGAATTCAAGCAAAAGAATAAACAATTAAAAATACTACAATGAAGATTTCGACCTTAAAAATTATGAAATGATCAAAGTGTTATAAGTTTCATTCTATCTCTTTGCCAACTACATAATAGTTTCCAAAATCAACCCTATAAACACATTGACTAGTCGAAAACATCACAATGAATAGGGTTGCTTATATTAAGGTTATATCCTTCATTTTTAGATATAGTTAAGAAACGTCTATCTAAAATACTGATATTAGTCTTCAAAGCCTAGCCATGAAATTTCAAGTTGGTAATTGAAGACTCAATTTAATTCATAAATATCTCAGGATGATTAGGATAGGAATCACTCCATGATTGAAGAAATAATGACAGATAGACTTCAAGATAGCTACATCCTGATAATAATTATAGTTATCTTCTTTTTTCGACTTAATTTCGGACGTCCCTCCTGTTATACGAGAGTAAACTTAGGTTTATAAATGGGTTTTAAATCATATAATTTAGGCATGGGAGAGTTACTTTTTTCTCAATTTTTTTGACATACATACTTCAATTCATATTGTTTAGATGCTGGGAATTAATCTTTTTTTTTGTTGCTCTTTGGTCCTTTATTTCCCCTACAACTTAATTTTTTCATATTCAGAAATTATTGGTTCTTCATTTTGTAGATCGGGTTTTTAGTTATTATGTGCGGAGAGGGGATAGGTGACCAAACCACAGATTCTTGATTTTGTTCTAAAGGTTGAATTTCAGACATGATCATTCTTTGTAAAATTATTGGAGATGATAAATAAATGTGAAAGAATTGTTACTGAGAATGAGAAGATGGTTCTTTCTCTTTCTAGATTTATAGAGTATTCTCTAGACTTATATAATTAAAATATTAATTGTATTTAATCTCACTTTATATTTTCATGTCATAGAAGTCACATTTCTTTCCATAATTATATCTGTATATTTACTCTAAGTTAGTTGGTTAGTTAGTCATTAAATGACCTTGTCAGGTAAAACTTTACTAAACGGTTATGATATATGGACACTAAGAATTGGACTTATGTGATATATTACAATACAAAGAGCTTGATATACCCATAAACTTTTTCATTTAGAGCTAATATATTTCTCGTTATGATCTTAGTCTTCAATGCCTAGCCATGAAATTTCAAGTTTGTAATTTAATCCTCAATTTAATTCGTAAATATCTCTCGATGATTATGATATGGAATAGACTTATGATCGAAGAATTAAGGACAGATAGATTTCAAGATAGCTAAATCCTAGTAATAATTATAGTTATCTTCTTTTTTCGACTTAATTTCAGACGTTCCTCCTCTAATACATATAGGTTTACTGTTATGCCTCGTATTTTTTTATACGTAGTGCGCGTCATGATCTAGTAGACGTAACTCCGGGGAATGAGATTTTATTTTAAGTTCCAAGTGATTAAAGAAATATTAGGCAAGGATGTTAATTCCAAATGTGATATTAAGTATGATTTTGCTAATGTAAGTGCCATTAACTTTAAGTGAGGGATTAATTAGTGGCTGATTAGGATTAATTTAATCCAGTGGGCCCCACCACTCATAATTAGTGGTTGATTAGGATTAATTTAATCCAGTGGGCCCCACCACTCAAGGCAAAAATTAAGAAGGGATCAGATTGGGAGCTGGCCTTAGTGGACACGTGTAGGGGGGGCTGCCTCCACTTCATATTATAAATGAGGTGGAGAAATCAACTCCATACTAAATAAAGTGGTGAAATGCATTGCTGCATATCATCTTCTTCACCACTTGGCTTAGGCAGCCATGGAAATGGAGAAACCAACCCTGCAACTCTTGGCCAGCAGCTGCAAATAATTTGGTTAGTAATCTCCTTGCTTGGTGTGTTAATGTGATTATGAGTATACACTCCAAAGGATGAATACGATAAGATAGATGTGTTGCGAATTATAAAACAAGTTATCGCTCGGTGTGTCGTTGCTTCGCTGCTATGGTTGCCGAGACGGAACTGTTTTGGGGAGGGGGCTGTTTAATATGATTCGTTGGGCTATATGTGTTATTGGTATTGCTGTGGATAATTTGGGTTGTTGTCGGATTGGGACGAAGTAAGGAAAATAGGGGAAGTGCTGCCGGATTTTCGTTAGATTATTAGCTAGCTTACAAAAGAGTAAAGCGCGACATTTTATCTAATTGCGGCACGATTGTTGCTTGTTATAGATTAATAGCTTGAGCAGTAAATATTGGACGTGCGGCTCGACTATACGGTATGTAACGATGTCCCTTCCTTCTTTGTTTGGCATGACTTTTAAAAATAAGCGAATAACGAACAGGTTTGATACTAACCTCTAGAGCGTCTAGGTGACGTATATTCTTGCTTCCACAATTATTCCTCTATATATCGGCTATGTCTAAGGCTATGATGATTTCTCATATCTATGGTAGTGCTTCTTAGAGTCATTGAGATTTTACGTTTCCATATCGTATTAAAGGTTCATAATCTTGATAAAACGTTAATCTTTTGTAATAGACCTTGCTTGTTCACGTTGATTGTTCTATTGAGTTATAAGAAATGATTTTAATTGCATATGGTTGCTCATAATATTCTGCTCGTGCATAGAGTCATTTATCATTTCACCGAGTCCCAGGCCGGGTAGTGATCGTGCGGAGTTTCTTGCATATGTCACCGAGTCCCTCACTAGAGGGCCGGGTATGTATATTATATATATGATTGGTGATGAGGATGGTTATGATGATGATGATGACGGAGATGACGTGATGATTATTTTGCCGAGCCCCTTACTAGGGAAGCTGGGCACCTTATATGTTAAAGATATGCATGATTTTCACTTAAAAGGGTACATGTGTAGCGATATTTTGTTTTGACTTGCCATATTGGTATCCTGTCATCTTTACCATATGCTTTACATACTCAGTACATTGTCCGTACTGACCCCCCTTTCCTCGGGCGGCTGCGTTTCATGCCCGCAGGTGTAGACGCACAGTTCGGTGATCCTCCCGCCTAAGATATCTACTCTGCTGATTGGGAGAGCTCCACTGTTCCGGAGCCCAGTCGTTTTGGTACATAACTTTTTGTGTAGTCTTTTGCTCGTCTATGGGTATGGCGGGGCCCTGTCCCGTTGAGTTTCACTACTGTACTCTTAGAGGTCTGTGGACATTATGTGGTTTTGTATATATATATGTTTTGGATAATGGTCTGGACATGGTTTGTTTGGGATGTCCGCTTGTACAGGGTCAGCCTTGTCGGCTGCGTACATCATTGTGTATTGTGTAGTGGCAGCCTTGTCAGCTTACGTATGTTATTATGCTTTGGATAGTGGCGGCCTTGTCGGCTCGCGTATGTTGTTACGGTTGAACGGTTATGACTCCTTATGAGACAGGTCCTCTATATATATATGACGTTGGGGTTGGCTTGATTTGATTAAATTCGATATTGTCTTAGTTTCAGTTGGTTATACTTAGCAGGTATGTATGTGGGTGTCCAAAACGGGCACTAGTCACGGCCCATCGGTTTGGGTCGTGACAAAGAGTGGTATCAGAGCGGTTCTTCCTCGAAAGTGTCTACAGACCGTGTCTAGTATAGTCTTGTTTATCGGTGTGTTGTGCACCACATATATAAACAGGAAGCTACAGGACATTTAGGATTTCATCCTTTCTTCTAATTCTAGATCGTGCGATAGAGCTATATTAACAGGATAATCCCTCTCTAACGAATCCGTGTGTTTTCAGCTATGCCTCCAAAGAAAGCGACAGCCGCCTAGAAGGGCAAATCGGTAGCAGAAGGTACTAGCTAGACCCAGAGAGTTACTAGGGCCCGTGCCCAGTCTATGCCTGGTATTATGCTCCAGTCGGAGAGCTCTGCTACACCACCACCGCCAGAAGTTCGGGGGACACCACCAGCCCCCGAGGCCCCAGCACCTGAACCTCCAGCTCCTCAGTCAGGGGCGGAGGATAGGGCCATGAGAGATGCGGTTCAGTTGCTGACTAGATTAGTCGCAGGTCAGGCTCGCAGGCATGGACTAGGAGTTGATCATGCGGACAGATCTGATAGCTTAAGGGCTCGTGACTTCTTAAGTTGTAATCCTCCAGAGTTCTTTGGGTCAAGGCCCCAGGATGATCCGCAAGAGTTTATTTGTCAGATGCAGCGTACATTAACGATAATCAAGGCTTCAGAGACCGAGTCTGTTGAGTTGGCTACGTATCGTTTGCGGGATGTAGCTATTAATTGGTATGAGTCTTGGGAGTTATCTAGGGGTGAGGGTGCTCCTCCAGCGGTATGGGATGAATTTGTGGAGGCTTTCCAGGGCCACTTCTTGCCTCCAGAGATGAAGCGAGCTACAGTCGACAGGGTACATCGTTATGTGATGGGATCGGATCGTTATCTGATTGACGGTTGTATGGCAGTGACTCTTCATCCAGGAATGGACATTGCTCGGTTGCAGGCAGATGCACAGGGGGTAGAGGATCGGCACCGAGGACGTCAGCCAGATAGAGATTATAATAGAGGCCAGCATAAGAGGGCTAGATCAGCAGGTTATCCTGACGAGTTTCGAAGCGGGCAGTCTCAGCAGCATGTTAGATTTTCTTCCCAGCCAGCACAGAGTGCACCCCCACGTTTCATGGGTAGAGGGTTCGATCGATGGGATATTCGGAAGCTGGTCAGAGCTCTAGGGCGTCAGGGTCACAGATGGGCAGGGGTTTGAGCCAGTCGAGGCCACCTTTTCCTCGGTGTTCTCGCTGTGGTAGGTCTCATCCTGGGGAATGTCGTTGGGCTACAGGTGCGTGTTTTTCTTGCGGCTGTCAGGGCCATACTATGAGGGAGTGTCACCTTAGAGGTAGTGCAGGTGGTATGGCACAGCCTACTGGGTCCGTTGCTGGTTCATCTTCTTCTGTGGCTATGCGCCCTACGGGGCAGGGTATTCAGGCGCCAGCAGGCCGTGGTAGAGGACGTGGTGGAGCTTCCAGTTCTAGCGGTCCCTCGAACCGTATATATGCTTTGACTAATAGGCAGGATCAGGAGGCGTCACCTAACGTGATCACAGGTATATTATCAATATTCTCCCGAAGTGTGTACGCATTGGTAGACCCAGGTTCCACCTTATCATTTATATCTCCCTTTGTTGCTAGTAGGATCGGAATAGAGTCTAAGTTGATAGAACCATTTGAGGTAGCTACACCTGTAGGAGATTTTGTCATAGCTATGCGAGTATATAAGAATTGTTCAGTAGTTATATATAGTCGTCGTACCGTAGCAGATCTAATAGAGTTAAATATGATTGAGTTTGATATTATCATGGGCATGGATTGGTTGGCTGCTTGTTATGCTAATGTTGATTTCAGAGGAAAGATAGTGCTATTTCAATTTCCAGGGGAACCGATTATAGAGTGGAAGGGGAGTACAGTATCGCCGAAAGGTAAGTTCATTTCATACCTTAAGGCCGGGAAGATGGTTAGAAAAGGCTATATTTACCATCTGATTCGGGTGCATGACATAAAGGCAGAGGCACCGACTCTTCAATCAGTCCCGGTAGTTAATGAATTTCCCGATGTATTCCCCGAGGAACTTCCAGGCCTTCCTCCAGAACGAGAGATAGAGTTTACTATAGATGTACTGCCAGATACCCAGCCTATATCTATACCTCCTTATAGAATGGCACCTGCTGAGTTGAAAGAATTGAAAGAGCAATTGAGGGATTTGCTAGAAAAGGGCTTCATCAGGCCTAGTACGTCACCTTGGGGAGCACCGGTACTATTTGTGAGAAAGAAGGATGGGTCGCTGCGGATGTGTATTGATTATAGGCAGCTGAACAAAGTAACAATAAAGAACAGGTATCCCCTCCCACGGATTGACGATCTATTTGACCAGTTGCAGGGTGGAAAGTGTTTTTCAAAGATAGACTTGCGGTCAGGTTATCATCAGGTGCGGGTAAGGGAGGCAGATATTCCAAAGACGGCATTCCGGACCCGATACGGCCATTATGAGTTTAGAGTGCTGTCTTTTGGGCTGACTAATGCTCCAGCGGTGTTTATGGATTTAATGAATCGAGTATTTAAACCATTCCTTGATATGTTTGTTATTGTATTTATAGACGATATTCTGGTCTATTCACGTTCAGAAGAGGAGCACGCAGACCATTTAAGGAAGGTACTTAGGGTGCTTCAGCACCAGAATTTGTATGCTAAATTTTCTAAGTGCGAGTTCTGGTTGACTTCAGTGGCATTCTTGGGGCATATTATTGGAGCTGATGGTATTCGGGTAGACACGCAGAAGATTGAGGCGGTAAAGACTTGGCCCAGACCTACGACACCTACTGAGGTACGCAGCTTTCTGGGGTTAGCAGGATATTACAGGAGATTCGTAGAAAAGTTCGCCTCAATTTCAGCGCCTTTGACAAGGCTAACTCAAAAGGCAGCCAAGTTCCAGTAGACTGATGCTTGTGAGCGAAGCTTCCAGCTATTGAAAGGCAAATTGACTACAGCTCCAGTCCTAACTCTTCCGGAGGGACCAGACGGCTATGTTATTTATTGTGATGCTTCGGGTGATGGGCTAGGATGTGTATTGATGCAGCATGGCAAAGTTATAGCCTATGCCTCCCGAAAGCTTAGGAAGCATGAAAAGAACTATCCTACTCACGATCTGGAGTTAGTGGTCGTGGTTCATGCCTTGAAGATATGGAGACATTATTTATATGGTGTCCATGTGGACATCTATACAGATGATATGAGTCTCCAATATATCTTTAAACAGAAGGAGCTGAACTTACGACAGAGGCGGTGGTTAGAGTTGCTAAAGGATTATGATGTTGATATTTTATATCATCCAGGGAAAGCGAATGTTGTAGCAGATGCTCTTAGCCGTAAGTCCATGGGTAGCTTGACAGATGTACAACCAGAAAGGAGGGATATGGTTCGGGAGATTCAGCGGCTATCTAGCCTTGGAGTCCGTCTGGCTAATTCAGAAGATAGTGGAGTTTCTATTCGAGAGGTTGCTGAGTCCTCAATCATAGATGAGGTAAAGAGATACCAATACAAGGACCCTATTCTGGCACAGTATAGAGATGCAGCTCTTCAAAAGGAAAAGACCCCATATAAGGTTACACCTGACAGAGTGTTACGAGATGAAGGCAGATTGTGTGTACCCAATATTGTGGGGCTATGACGGCAGGTTATGGGAGAGGCACACTCTGCCCGTTATTCTATTCACCCAGGGTCAACGAAAATGTATCATGCCCTCAGATGCTTATATTGGTGGGATGGCATGAAAAAGGACATAGCGGAGTTTGTTGCTCAGTGCCCGAATTGTCAACAAGTCAAGATCGAACATCAAAAGCCTGGTGGATTATTACAAAAGATAGAGATCCCGACTTGGAAATGGGAGATGATTAATATGGACTTCATTACAGGCTTACCTCGCACTCAACGGAAGTATGACTCTATATGGGTTATTGTAGATAGGCTGACGAAATCGGCCTATTTTTTTCCAGTCAGGACTACTTATTCGGCTGAAGATTATGCGAGGTTATATGTCAGGGAGATAGTGAGACTTCATGGGGTTCCCACGTCCATTATATCACACAGAGGAGGTCAATTTACAGCCAGCTTTTGGAGATCGTTTCAGAAGGGATTGGGGACACAGGTGAACCTTAGCACAGCATTTCACCCTCAGACTGATGGGCAGGCTGAGCGTACTATTCAGACATTAAAAGATATGTTGCGGGCCTGTATTATTGACTTCAAAGGTAGCTGGGATGACCACTTGCCGCTTATTGAGTTTGCCTATAATAACAGCTACCATTCTAGTATCTAGATGGCACCGTACGAGGCCTTATATGGGAGGAAGTGAAGCACCTATTGTTTGGTTTGATGTTGGCGAGACTAAGTTAATAGGCCCGGATGTGATTCAGCAAGTTGTTGAGAAGGTGAAGCTTATTCAAGAAAGATTATTAGCAGCCTAGAGTCGACAAAAGTCATATGCAGATAATCGGCGTCGAGATTTGGAGTTTCAGATTGGTGACTGGGTAATCCTGAAGGTATCACCCATGAGGGATGTGATGAGATTCGGCAGGAAGGGGAAGCTCAGTCCGAGATACATGGGACTTATCAGATTGTTCGTAGGATAGGCAAGGTTGCCTATGAGTTGGATCTACCATCTGATTTGGAGGCGGTACATCCAGTATTCCATGTATCGATGCTACGTAAATGTATTGGTGATCCTTCTAGAGTATTCACCGTAGATGATGTTCAGGTAACAGAGGAGTTGTCATATGAGGAGAAACCCGTAGCTATACTTGATCG
>NC_028643.1:18080835-18090835 GCF_001406875.1 Solanum pennellii
TGATTAGGATTAATTTAATCCAGTGGGCCCCACCACTCAAGGCAAAAATTAAAAAGGGATCAGATTGGGAGCTGTCCTTAGTGGATACGTGTAGGGGGGGCTGCCTCCACTTCATATTATAAATGAGGTGGAGAAATCCACTCCATACTAAATAAAGTGGTGAAATGCATTGCTGCATATCATCTTCTTCACCACTTGGCTTAGGCAGCCATGGAAATGGAGAAACCAACCCTGCAACTCTTGGCCAGCAGCTGCAAATAATTTGGTTAGTAATCTCCTTGCTTAGTGTGTTAATTCTTTAGAATACCTTGTTAATTATCCATTAATATTAAGAAGGGGGCGTGACCAGTAGCTTAGGAAGTTTGTTTTAGTTATTGAATGTGCTAAGTATGAGCGGAAACCATAATCGGATTATTAGTGGTGTCGTGTTGGTGCTTGGGCTGTTTGATTAAAGTAAACTGGGGGAAAATTCTGTTTTGGCGTTATGTATATGTTAAATGTTATTATGAGTATATACTCCAAAGGATTAATACGATAAGGTAGATGTGTTGCGAATTATAAAACGAGTTATCGCTCGGTGTGTCGTTGCTTCGCTGCTATGGTTGCCGAGACGGAACTGTTTTGGGGAGGGGGCTGTTTAATATGATTCGTTGGGTTATATGTGTTATTGGTATTGCTGTGGATAATTTGGGTTGTTGTCGGATTGGGACGAAGTAAGGAAAATAGGGGAAGTGCTGCCGGATTTTCATTAGATTATTAGCTAGCTTACAATAAGTAGTAAAGCGCGACGTCTATCTAATTGCGGCACGATTGTTGCTTGTTATAGATTAATAGCTTGAGCAGTAAATATTTGACGTGCGGCTCGACTATACGGTATGTAACGCTATCCTTTCTTTCTTTGTTTGGCATGACTTTTAAAAATGAGCGAATGACGGACAGGTTTGATACTTACTTCTAGAGCGTCTAGGTGACGTATATTCTTGCTTCCACAACTATTCCTCTATATATCGGCTATGTCTAAGGCTATGGTGATTTCTCATATCTATGGTAGTGCTTCTTAGAGTCATTGAGATTTTACGTTTCCATATCGTATTAAAGGTTCATAATCTTGATAAAACGTTAATCTTTGGTAATACTCCTTGCTGGTTCACGTTGATTGTTCTATTGAGTTATAAGAAATGATTTTAATTGCATATGGTTGCTCATAATATTCTGCTCGTGCATAGAGTCATTTATCATTTCACCGAGTCCCGGGCCGGGTAATGTTCGTGCAGAGTTTCTTGCATAAGTCATCGAGTCCCTCACTAGAGGGCTGGGTATGTATATTATATATATGATTGGTGATGAGGATGGTTATGATGATGATGATGACGGAGATGATGTGATGACTATTCCACCGAGTCCCTCACTAGAGGCCCGGTACGTATGATGTATATATATGATGACTATTTTGCCGAGCCCCTTACTAGGGAAGCTGGGCACCTTAAATGTTAAAGATATGCATGATTTTCACTTAAAAGGGTATATGTGTAGCGATATTTTGTTTCGACTTGCCATATTGGTATCCTGTCATCTTTACCTTATGCTTTACATACTCAGTACATTGTCCGTACTGACCCCCCTTTCCTCGGGGGGCTGCGTTTCATGCCCGCAGGTGTAGACGCACAGTTCGGTGATCCTCCCGCCTAGGATATCTACTCTGCTGATTGGGAGAGCTCCACTGTTCCGGAGCCCAGTCGTTTTGGTACATAACTTTTTGTGTAGTCTTTTGCTCGTCTATGGGTATGGCGGGGCCCTGTCCCGTTTAGTTTCACTACTGTACTCTTAGAGGTCTGTGGACATTATGTGGGTTGTATATATATGTTTTGGATAATGGTCTGGACATGGTTTGTTTGGGATGTCCGCTTGTACAGGGGCAGCCTTGTCGGCTGCGTACATCATTGTGTATTGTGTAGTGGCAGCCTTGTCGGCTTACGTATGTTATTATGCTTTGGATAGTGGCGGCCTTGTCGGCTCTCGTATGTTGTTACGGTTGAATGGTTATGACTCCTTATGAGACAGGTCCTCTTTATATATATATGACGTTGGGGTTGGCTTGATTTGATTAAATTCCATATTGTCTTAGTTTCAGTTGGTTATACTTAGCAGGTTTGTATGTGGGTGTCCAAAACGGGAACTAGTCACGGCCTATCGGGTTGGGTCGTGACATTTACAAATGGGTTTTAAATCATATAATTCACACATGGGAGAGTTACTTTTTTCTCAAAATTTTGGACATACATACATCAATTCATACAGTTCAAATGGTGGGATTTTTCCTCTTTCTGTTGCTCTTTGGTCCTTTATTTCCTCTATAACATTAAATTTTGCAGATCAGAAATTTATTGGTACTTTACTTTGAAGCTTGGGTTGTTAGTGATTATGTGTTGGAGATGAGATAGGTGACCAAATTACAGATTCTTTCTGAAGGTGGAATTTAAGACATGATGATTCTTTATAAAAATGTTAGATGATAAATAAAAGTGAAAGAATTGTTATTGAGAATGAGGAGATGGTTCTTTCTCTTGCTAGATTTATAGAGTTATAACTTGACTAAAATAATTAAAATATTAATTATATGAAATCTCACTTTAAATTTCCATACCATAGAAGTCCTATTTCTTTCCATAACACTATCATATATTATTCTAGTTTATTTGGTTAGTTAGACATTAAATAACCTTTTCAGGAAAAATATTCACTAATTTGTTATGATGTATGGCCACTGAGAATTTTACTTATATGATCTATTACAACACACTTGATATACCCATAAACTTTTCATTTGGAGCTAATATATCCCTCGTTATGAAAGTGACGTATATGAACATAAAATAGGTACATTACACGTGTTTCACACGGGATTAAACTATTTGATAAAGCTTACATATGATTTTTCGGTAATATTTATATTTTCGACACATACTCTACATTAACAAGAACATTTTATTTTAAGGCAAAGTGTTCCTCCAAAAACTTATATGATATATTTGTTTAATTTAAACTATTATTGCACAAATATTATGAGTAATAGAGAGATTATAAGTTTTTTTGGGTTATATCCTCCAATATTAAAAATAGTTAAGAAACATCTCTAACATAATGATCTTAGTCTTCGCAACGTGGCTAAGAAAACTTCAAATTGGTAATTAAAGCTTCGATGTTATTGATAAAATTCTCTTAATAATTAGGATACTAAATCACTCCATGATTGAAGAAGTTATGATAGATAGACTTCAAAATAGCTACATCTTGATAATAATCATAATTATTTTTTCACCGTAATTTCGGAAGTTCCTACTTGTATTAAATTGGAAAATTTATGTTGACGGATGGGTTTCGATTCATATTATTCAGGCATGGGAGACTTCCCTCTTTCTCCTATTTTTGGACATATATACTTCAATTCATATGGTTCAGATGCTGGGAGTTTTTTCCTTTATCTGTTGCTATTTTGTCCTTTATTGCCCCTACAACTTTATCTATGGCAGATCCAGAGATTATAGTTTCTGCATTTTGTAGATCGTTGTTTTAGAGGTATGTGCAGGAGAGGAGATAGGTGACCAAAACTCAAATTCTTTATTTTTTCTAATGGTAAAATTTCAAATATGATGATTCTTCTTGAAAATATTGGAGCTGATAAATAAAAATGATAGAATTATCATTGAGGATGAGTAGATGGTTGTTTCTCTTGCTAGATTTACAGAGTACTCACTTGACTATAATAACTAAAACATTAATTGTACTAAATCTAACTTTAAATATTCATTCCATAAAAGTCACATTTCTTTCCATAACTCTATGTATATATTTACTCTAGATTACATGATTAGTTAGACATTAAATAACATTTTCAGGTAAAACCTTTACTAATCTACTATGATTTATGGCCACTATGAATTTGACTTATATGATATATTACAACACAAAGAGCTTGATATATCCATCAACTTTGTCATTTAAAGCTAATGTATCCCTATTTATGAAAGTGACTTATAAAACATAAATAGGTACATTACACGTGTTCCACACAGGATTGAAATATTTTATAAAGCTTATACATGATTACGGTAATATTTGTATTTCCAACATATACACTACATTGTAAAAAAATTATTTTATCATATGGCAAAGTGCTCCTCCGAATTCTTATGTGCTATAATTTTATTAAATTTCTTTTTTATTGCACAAAACTTATGAGTCATAGAGAGATTTTAAGTATATCAAATCAAAATTACCTTTCAGGATCTCTAATCCCAAAATAAATTTTGAACTAAAAAAAAATAATACAAGCAATAGCATAAACAATTCAAAATACTATTATGAAGACTTGGACATTAAAAATTATGAATGGATCAACACCTCCCATTTCACAAAATGCCATTAGTTTCGTCAATCTCTTTACCAACTTGACAATAGTCTCTTAAACTGACTCCATAAACCCATAGACAAGTAAAAATATTCACAATGAATAGTGTTGATTTAAATTAAGGTTATATCCTACAATTCTTAAAATAGTTAATAAACGTCTCTCTAACATAATGATCTTAGTCTTCTATGTCTGGCCACGAAATTTCAAGTTGGTAATTGAAGCATCGATGTAATTAATAAAATTATCTGAATAATCAGGATATGGAATCACCCCATGAAATAAGAAGTGATGACTGATAGACTTCAAGATATCTACATCCTTATAATAACCATAATTATCTTCTTTTTTCAACGTAATTTTGGACGTTACTCCTCGTATTAGATTGGAAATTTTTAGTTTACGGATGGATTTTTTTCGTATAATTAAGTCATGGGAGACTTCCCTTTTTTACCAATTTTTGGACATACATACTTCAATATAGTTCAGATACTAAGAGTTTTCTTTTTTTTATTGCTCTTTTTGTTCTTTATTTCCCTACATTATCTTTTGCAGATCAAGAGATTATTGGTTCTGCATTTTGTAGATTTTTGTTTTTGTGATCATGTGTAGGAGAGGAGATAGGAGACCAAACTTCAGATTTTTAATATTGTTTTGAAGGTAAAATTTCATACATGATTATTCTTTGTGAAAATGTTAGAGATGATAAATAAAAATGAAAGAATTTTTACTGTAGAAGAGGAGATGGTTCTTTATCTTGCTAGATTCATAGAGTATTTACTTGACTAAAATAATTAAAATATTAATTGTATTAAATCTCAGTTTAAATTTTCATGTCATAGAAGCACATTCTTTCCATAACTATATTTATATATTTACTCAAAATTAATTAGTTAGTTAGACATTAAAGGACATTTTCAGGTAAAACATTTACTGATATGTTATGATTTTTGGCCACTAATAATTTACTTATATGATATATTACAACATAAAGAGCTTGATCTACCCATAAACATTGTTATTTAGAGGTAATATGTCCCTCGTTATCAAAGTGACTTATATAAATATAAATATGTACATTACACTTGTTCCGTATGGTATTAAACTTTTTCACAAATCTTATATATGATTATTGGAAATATTTGTATTTACGACCCATACACTACATTGTCAAGAATATTTTATTTTATGTAAAAGTGTTCTTCCGAAATATTATTTGCTATATTTTAATTTTAATTTTTATTGCACAAAAATTATGAGTCATAGAGAGATTTTAAGTATATCAAATCAAAATAATTCTCAAGATCTCTAATCCCATAATAAATTTTAAATTAAAACACAAGAATTAAAGAAAAAGCATAAACAATTAAAAATACAACTATGAATACTTCGACCTTTAAAATTATGAATGGATCCAGACCTCCTGTTTCCCAAAAATAACCCATAAAACCGTAGACATATCAAAATTTTATAATGAATAGTTATATTAGAATTATATCCTACAAAATTTAAAATAGTTAAGAAACCTTTCTAACATAATGATCTTTGTCTTCAATGCCTAGCCACAAAATTTCAAGTTGGTAATTGAAGCCTCGATTAAATTGATAAATATCTTCGAATAATTAGGATATGGAATCACCTCATGATTGAATAAGCAATGATAGATAGACTTCAACATAGCTACATCCTAAAAATAATAATATTTATCTTCTTTTTCAACTTAATTTCGGACTTTCCTCCTTGTATAATAGTGGAAAACTTAGATTTACGGATGGTTTTTAATTCATATAATTCAGGCATGGGAGACTTACTTTTTTCTCCAACTTTTGGACATACATATTCAATTCATACCGTTGAGATGCTGGGAGTTTTTCTTTTTCTGTTGCTCTTTGGTCCTTTATTTCCCCTTCAACATCAATGTTTGCAGATTCATAGATTATTAGTTCTTCATTTTGAAGATCATTGTTTTAGTGATTATGTGTAGGAGAGGAGATATGCGACCAAACCATAGATTCTTGATTTTGTTCTGAAGGTAGAATTTCAGACATGATGATTCTTTGTAAAAATGTTGGAGATGATAAATAAAAGTGACGGAATTGTTATTGAGAATGAGGAGATGATTCTTTCTCTTGTTAGATTTATAGAGTATTCGCTTGACTAAATTATTAAAGTATTAGTTGTATTAAATCCCACTTTAAATTTTCATTCATAGACGTCACATTTCTTTCCATAACTATATTTATATATTTACTCGAAATTATTTGGTTAGTTAGAAATTAATTTACCTTTTCAGGTAAAACATTTACTAATCTGTTATATTTATGGCCACTAAGAATTTTACTTATATGACACTTTACAACACAAAGAGCTTGATCTACACATAAACTTTGTTATTTAGAGGTGATATATCAGCTCGTTACAAAAGTGACTTATATAAATATAAAATATGTACATTACACTTGTTCCGTATGGGATTAAACTATTTCATAAATCTTATATATGATTATCAGTAATATTTGCATTTTCGAAGCATATACTACATTGTCAATAACATTTTATTTTATGGCAAAGTGTTCCTCCAAAATATTATTTGCTATAGTTTTAATTTTAATTTTTATTGCACATAAATTATGAATAATAGAGAGATTTTAAGTATATCAAATCAAAATAGCTTCTCTGGATCTCTAATCCCATGATAAATTTTAAGCTAAAACAAAGAATTAAAGAAAAAGCATAAACAATTCAAAATACTACTATGAATACTTCAACCTTTAAAATTATGAATGGATCAACACTCCCGTTTCTCAAAATGTCATGAGTTTCGTCTATCTCTTTGCCAACATCATAATAGTCTCCAAAATTAACCCCCAAAACCCGTAGACATATCAAAAATTTATAATGAATAATTATATTAGAATTATATCCTACAAATTTTTAAATAGTTAAGAAACCTCTCTAACATAATGATCTTCATCTTCAATGCCTAGCCACGAAATTTTAAGTTGGGAATTGAAGCTTCGATTAAATTGATAAATATCTTCGAATAATTAGGATATGGAATCACCTCATGATTGAATAAGCAATGATACATAGACTTCAAGATAGCTACATCCTGATAATAATTATATTTATCTTCTTTTTCAACTTAATTTCGAACATTCCTCCTTTTATAAGAGTGGAAAACGTAGGCTTACGGATGGGTTTTAATTTATATAATTCAGGCATGGGAGACTTGCTTTTTTCTCCAACTTTTGGATATACATACTTCAATTTATACCGTTGAGATGGTGAGAGTTTTTCTTTTTCTGTTGCTCTTTGGTCCTTTATTTCCCCTACAACTTGAATTTTGCAGATTTTTATAGATTATTGGTTCTTCGTTTTGTAGATCATTGTTTTAGTGATTATTTGTAGGAGAAGAGATAGACAACCAAACAATAGATTCTTGATTTTGTTCTGAAGGTAGAATTTCAAACATGATTATTCTTTGTAAAAATGTTGGAGATGATAAATAAAATTGCCAGAATTGTTATTGAGAATGAGGAGATTGTTCTTTCTCTTGCTAGATTTATAGAGAATTCACTTGACTAAAGTAATTAAAATATTAATTGTATTAAATCTCACTTTAAATTTTAATGCCATAGAAGTCACAGTTTTTTCCATAACTCTATCAAATATTTACTCTAGAATGTTTGTGTCACGTCCGGAGTATAGACCCCAGACGAGACCGGCATTGTTGAGCTCTCAGAGGTCACAGACAAGCCTACACACGTCATCGTTACTTCGCCTAGGTTAATTTTTAGCGGAAAATTTGAACTTTTTGTTTAATTACACTTTATAGTGAGAAACTTTGAATTCGTATAAGATTATCTACATAAACTCATAATCGTTCACAACAACCATTTAATATCAAGATAATCAAATGAAAGACATAGTCAATATCTGTATAGAATATAGAGTTGCCAAAATGGCACCAATACAATATCTGAAAATAACTGGGAAAGAAATACTAGTGGAACATACTCCACTAGCTAATGTCTACGTCTAATGCTAGAATAAAATAGTAAGCATCCTTGAAAGCATGAGGGCCTACCAAATCCCTGAAAGCTCAACGTCCGGATAACTTCAGCGTCAATTTGTAAGATCTAGCTTCCAGCTGCACCTGCACCTAAAAGTAGAGAGTTGTATGGGATTAGTACACACTTGTACTAAGTATGGGTATATGCGAGCACACACCAAGGACATGCATGATTAAAAAGAGATCTCTCCTAACGATATGAATTATGGAAAGTCAAGTCAGTGGACTTGCCAAAATCGGATTAGGAAAGTCATGCTATGAGAGTAACATGCATCATCATACGTAACATATTGCACACAACACACAACATATTGCTTATTAGCACAAAACATATTTCATATAATTCGTCCATATTCCATGAGACATTGGACATGGACTTGACATTAGGACTTCCTAAAATAAGGGCTCAACATATGGGACCTCAACTAGGGAGCCTTCTTTAGAAAATAGAGAGTCTACTTCATTCATTCATACGTACTTCATTTTCATTCGTTCTTAAGCTAGTGTAAACATCAGCCATACCTAGGATGTAGTTTAAGACTTTCATCGGGTTAGCTGTGCAATGACCAAGAATGACCTATTACTTAAGTCTAGCTCACCTCTTGATTATCCTATCCTAACACCTTTAGTATCGTTCATTTCATTATGTGCATTAATTGAGGCTGGCCTCATTCTTTTTTGGAAAAACTTTAACTTTAACCGACATAGATCATGTGAGGATCATGATATCCAGTGTTTAACCCCAGACCGAAAAGAGGTGGAATCACCGGCCAAAGTGAACCAAAACATACTAGCGTATATAGGGAATCGAACCTTGCTAGAACCCTATATTGGCAGTATAGGTTCAAAGACTAGGAGATATAAGGAGATCCATACCCGTCTGGACGGACAGTCTCATCTCATGAGGTTTACCCGAACCTCTGCCTTCCCGAAAGAAGGAATCGCGACTCATAGCTAGACTATCGGTGCTCAGTATAAAGTTCCATTACATTCATCTCATACATCATAGAAGCTGGCTTCTAGCATAAGGCATCATAGCTCATTAGATGATTTCTCATCTCATCATTACGTATTAAGTGTGAATTGTCCTTACACTTACATATAGAGTGTGATTGAGACTTGCCTCTTAATTTTCAACACTCTCTTAGTTGAGTTATATTTGGAGTAGGTACAGCTTGTCTCACTTGCACTAGCCTCATATTGTGATGCCACTTTATTCTTTTTAACATCTTTTAATTTCATCTTTACTCACCTTTCATTATTTGTTCATCGTATAACATACATATTCTCTCTTGGAGTTCACATTGAGGGACTTTGATTCTAGATGTAGATACAGCTTGTCTCACATGTACTAGCCTATCCTCATGTAGCCACTCTTTATGTGCTTGTTCATCATTTAGCATAAATATACTCTCTTAGTAATTTCATTTAGTGACATTGATTTTAGGCGTAGATGCAGCTTGTCTCACTTGCACTGGCCTATAGTCATGGAGTCATTCTTTTCTTTACATATTAAC
>NC_028643.1:18095047-18256010 GCF_001406875.1 Solanum pennellii
ATTATAATAAAAATAATAATAATAATAATAATAATAATAATAATAACAATAATAATAATAATAATAATAATAACATAATAATAATAATAATAATAATAATAATAATAATAATAATAATAATAATTACTATAATAATAATAAAAAATAATAACAACATAATAATAATAATAAAAATAAAAATAATATAATTATAATAATAATAACAATAATAATTATAATTATAATAATAATACTAATAGTATGAATAATAAAATAATAATAATAATAATAATAACAATAATAATAATTGTAATAATAATAATAATAATAATAATTGTTTTAATAATTATAATAATAATAATATTAATAATAATAATTCTACCCATTTACATTGCATTTTTGTTTATCAATTAGTATTAACCTATTTCTTATTGATGGGTTCATTCGTTAATACAAATTTTGTCTGACCTAGGTTGAGAATCCTCAAAATTGCCTTGTTAAAACTTTAGAAATAGGTGCTTTAGCATTGCTAGTTTACTAGGTATTTGGGTTAGAAACATATAGGTTATCACTAAGTATTCAATATGAGTCATAGGAGATGATTGTGGCATCCCCAGTTCTTTCGCTCAATGACAGAATGAGACCTCGATGACGGACCGTCGTACCCACGACGGACCCTCATATGGTCAGTTCCAACATCCCACTGTACGTTTTTCTCTAAGTGTCCACCAACGGATTCATGCGATGGACCGTCGTCCCCACGACGGTCCGTCCTGCACAACCGTTCTGGTTGTCAAAAACCCCTTTTTCTAAGGGTCTCCTACTTTTTTCTAAGTTTTCTCTGACGGAAATCTACGACGGACCGTCACATCCTCGACGGTCCGTCCTGTACAACCGTCCTGACGGGCAGAGACCCCTCTCCTAAGGGTCTCCATACTTTTGATAAGTTCCCTCTGACGGACATCTACAACGGACCGTCGTTACCAAGACGGTCCGTCCTGCACAACCGTCATGGTTGTCAGAGACCCTTGTCCTAAGGGTCTCCCACTTTTTCTAAGTGTCTTTTGACGGACATCTACGAAGGACCCTCACATCCTCGATGGTCCGTCATGCACAACCATCGTGATTGTCAGAGACCCCTCTCCTAAGGGTCTCCACGACAGACATCGACTATAAAACTTCCTACATGACTTATAAAACATCCTACACTATCAACTCTTAGCACAATCCTTTCTAGTAGATCTTGTAGAGTTAGAAATGGTAGACTTTGATTTCATTATAGGCATGGATTTGTTATTCCTATTATGCCTCAGTGGTTGTAGAATTAGGATTGTTCAATTTCAGTTTCCAGATGAACCAATCTTAGAGAGGAAGGGTATTAGCTTAGCGCCTATGGGTCATTTCATTTCTTACCTTAAGGCCATATGGATGATCGCCAAGTGTTATCTCTATCATTTAGTTCAGGTTAACGATTCTAGCTCTAAAACCCTAATTCTTGAGTTAGTTCGAGTAGTGAGTTAATTTCCAGAAATTTTTCCAGAAGATCTTCCTGAAGTTCCTCCTAAAAGGGAAATTGACTTTGGAATTGATCTCCTTCTAGATACCCAACCTATTTCTATTCCTCCTTACAGAATGGCTCCAACAGAGCTTAATGAATTGAAAGAGCAGTTGAAAGACCTTCTAGATAAAGGTTGCATCAGACCTAATATTACACCATGGGATGCACCAGTGTTGTTCGTAAAAAAGAAAGATGGTTCTCTTAGAATTTGCATTGAGTATAGACAGTTGAACAATGTCACAACCAAGAATAATTATACCATCCACATGATTGATGACTTGTTTGACCATCTTCAGGGTGCTAGTCACTTCTCAAAGATAGACCTCCAATCGGGTTATCATAAGCTCAGAGTCACAGATAGTGACATTTTGAAAACAACCTTCAAAACTTGGTTTGGTCATTATGAATTTGTAGTTATGTCGTTTGTACTACCAATGCTCCTGCAGGTATCATGGATTTGACGAACAGAGTGTTCAAACAATACTTTGACTTATTCGTTATAACCTTTATTTATGATATCCTTATTTACTCTAGAAATAAGGAAGAACATGCGAGTCATTGGAGAGTTGTTCTGCAAGCTCTTAAAGAACACCAGTTATTTGCTAAGTTCAGCAAATGTGAGTTCTAGTTGCAAGTCGTTGCTTTCTTAGTCATACTGTATCGAACAATGGTATCTGTATAACACTACAAAGGCCAAGACCTAATTTAAAGCCTCGCATGAGTTTCTAAGGTTTGTAACACTGTTTTGAGGTAAAAAATAATATTTATAAGTCATGTATGAATTTTTATAGTCATGACGTCAAGAAACATTCATGACGTCTGGAGACTAGTGAAAGAGGTGCTAGAGTGCCTTAGCTTATTTCACAATGTTTTAGGAGTCGAAATTTTGTGAAATTTTATGGGAAGGTGTTAAACGTGATTAAAATATGTTTAGGGTCAAAATTTCTGGGTACGATGGCGTCGATGCCTCCGTCAACAAACACTTACACTTTTCCAAAAGTGTCCAAATGTCCAGTCTCTGACACCAGCGATGGATATGCAGGACGGTTGGGGGAATGGGCATAGGTTGACCTACGAACCGTAGGTTGTGGTCTCATAGGTCAAGCCTGCACTTTTCCTATTAAGTTTAATTGGTTCATTTAATTAAGTTAGTTAGTTAGGGGTTTAATTATGATTTAAGGGTCGGTTAATTAGATTAGTTAAGGACCTATATAAACTAACCTAATCCTAAACCCCACTTAACATATCACTTTTTCCAAACCCAAATTGCTCTTTCTTTGTTCTACTTTCTCTCTCCCAAAGAATACTCCATAGAATACAAAGGTTTAAGGATTATAGGGAAGCAAGATGTTCTCTTTTACCATCAATCTTAAAATAATATCAAGGTATGGGAAGATTTCACCTCTTGGATTCCTTTCCCCAAAGGTTCTTCCAACATTGCTTTTCAAAAAGATGGTTTCATATGGTTTATTTTGGTTATTATGATTATATTATGATGTATTATTTATAAATTATTATAGTTCTTGATGAATTAACCAGGTACGTGGAATAGATCATGAATTGGCCCAAATTCCCTAACCCTAGGTTATGAACTCATGTAGAATTGATTAGTATTGATCCGATTGATTTAGTTCTTGTATTATTTACTATTGTATGATGTTATTAAACCTATTGATGTATGAAATTGTTTTGGTTGAGGATAACACTAACGATTATGTCTTTTGAAGGAGGAATGGTAATACTTTGTGATCTTAAACCTTTACTTCAATTGTGATGGCTTGTAATCTGTGAGGAAGTTCAATTAAAGTATATATTGTGATTGTATTAAGTAATTTTTTGTATGATGATGCAATTGAAATGTCCTGATTACGTGAAGATGTTAGATTATGTTAAGATGTAATGATATAAGGTTGGTTATGAATTGCGTATGTGCCTTATTATGACATGATGATGATAATGTGTTGATCTCACATATGAGGGTTGTATTGAAAGGATATTCTAATGCAATTATTAATGATCTAATTATATGAATATGCAAGGGGTTAGTCTCCTATGGCCTATACTAAGTTCTGATGATTAATAAAGGCTTAAAGACATTTCAAAAAGGGCCTCTAGCTTAGCATTGAGTGAACTAGTGGTTATAAGTGTCCCTTCCTAATGTGGGAAGGTAGGTTCACCATTATACTCATGATATTGGAGACTATAATGAAATGTGCATAAATAGGGTCGCAAATACATCTCCTAGTTCTTGAACTATGTTGCCCCCATAGGAATACTAGCTAGTGGATCCACCTAGAATGTTATGTTCATGTTTTGGTACTACCTTGGAAAGTAGTTCACCTTCTTTCGGTGTAGGGTTTCATGAAACCAAATTCCACATTTAGCTCGTCTGGTCTATGTCCGTTTAGGCAAGTTATCGAAAGTCAAATGAAGTAAAGAAGTGAACACTAACTAGGGTGACTTGAGGGTTTGACTTAGTCTAGGTAGGGGTATGGGATTCTACCTATACATTGAACTAGTTGGCTTTGAGGGAAGTCCTAGAAGGTTGTTCTTATATTATATAAAGTAAATGTTATGCATATGTTGTCTATACATGTTGATGAACCTATATAAAGTTAGTTTCACTTATGAGCATGTTATTTGCCTATATTGCTATGATTGATGATGATAACTCTTGATTCTATGATATATGAAGTTCGACAATATTTGTTATTCTTTGTTGGGCTTACTTGATTGAGTAAGGTTATGGGGCTTTACTTGGGATGTTGGATTATGAGTAATGGTCTTGTGTATGTTGTAATGTTATGAACTTTTATGCATGCTTTGTTATTATATCATGATATTGGAATTGGTTTGGCTATGTACTCAAATATGCTATTATACATGTTGACTTGGTAATACTTGATGATGTTGGACTTGTGTTATACATGGATCTTATCTTAAGTTGTCTTGATCATGAACGTGATTTATGCTATTGTGATCATTATATGGTATATGCTCTCTTGTATGTCCACTAAAGGTTTCTAAATGACTTAGCATGTTTTCTAAAGTTAATGTCCCCTTTCTCATGCATTCCGTCAAAAATTTTATATTCATATTCCAATACTTACTACAAGTATGTACTAACCCATATTTATGTTTCTACAATTATGTAGGTTCCTATCGTTGAGCTTCTAGAAGGTCCATTGAAGATAACTTGGATTCTCATTTCCAAGTTTGGTAGGTGTAACAACCCTAATAATGGATATGCTAAGTAATGCTTAATGTGTCTAGAATGCCTATGATTAGACCGGGTTCACACGGATTGATGCGCATAGAACCAGACCTCTGAACCCTTGCTGCAGACAAACCAACTAACTTGGGGAGTTAATTGAGCTAGGAAAGGTTGGTTCCAGCCATGTAGGGCTCTCCAATACGAAGATTTACTCGAAGGAGTCTTTACGGACATAAAAAGAGAAAATCTTAGGCTGGAGGGTCTAGGGGTAAAATGGTCTTTTTCCAAGCTAAGGGTGGTGTCGTAATTATCCTAAATATATAATTAATTTTGTAATTAACAAGGTGGAGGGGTATTTTAGGGAGAGAGGGCAAAAAATTGGCTCTTAGAGTGAAGTCTTTCTCCACCCGGGTTTGAACCTAGGTGGAAACAATGAATTACATTTGTTTTTAATTTAAGTTTGTAAATTAATGTAATTAATTAATATTTATTATTGATTATCTGATTTAAAATGAAAGGGAAATCAGATGTTTTTCTCATTTAATAAAACCTTATTTGACTTATGTTAATATTTTTTGAAAATGTAACTACGTGTGTTTGGGTGTGTTGTCGTGGCTATTTGTCACGGTTTAGGACTTCAAATGGCATGTTAGTCCTTTGTATTTCATGTACAAATGTTTATGTAAATCATGATGTTCATATGACTTGTAATGTGGCTGATTTGAGTGATAATCTCTTGGCTAAATAAATCCATTAAAATTCACCTAAGAACGTATTAAATGATCTACGAATTATCCTGTGAATTTATGTATAAATGTTGATGAAAGTGAGCTTAAAACGTGACAAAAAATTCCAGTAACTTGTAAGATTGGTTTCGACTAAACATGGATGAACAAATCTGAAATTATAAATGAGTGTAAATTAGGTGAGGTCATTAGGGATCGAACCCGAGACATCACCCGTGAAGAACACTACAAAACGTAAGTGAAGAAATGGGGTTAAGGGGATTCGAACTTGGGTGCTCCTGGCTAGAAAATAATTTATGAAAATAAGAAATGAGAGGAGTTCGATTCGAACCCACAACCTCTCGGTCAAGCTTCAGAAAAAATGAAAAAGAAAATAAATGTGAGGCGTGGGAATCGAACCCACGACCTCTAGGCGGAAAAGGAGAATTAAAAGAAAAATAAAGTGAGGCTGTGGGGGTTCGATCCCACACCCTCATGGTCAACTCGAAAATGTCAAGGAAAAAGAAAATAAATAAAAGGGGGTGTTGTGGTCCAATCCCACAACCCCTCGGCCAAGGAAGAGAAATTCCAAAGGAAATAAATTAAAAGGAAACAAAGGTGTTGGGGATCGATCTTGGGTCCCCAAACCGTGTGGACCAAAATAAAATAAATTATAAATGTAAATATTGTCCAAGGGATTCGAAACCGGGTTCCCTTGCCCGAATTCCGTATTGATACATAAGTCATACGTAAATTAAATATTTAAGAATAAAGCTGCCTACTTAGATCGAAATTGGGAGATCTTGGCATACATAAAAGATGCATAAGTCTTGTACCACATAATCTTAGGAAGATATGAATCACTTAAACGAAATATGAATGAAGCCTCATGGCTTGTATGTATAGACCCATAAGTCTATCATACGTTTAAAAATAAGTGAACCTAAGATGTATCTAATGAAATGATGTAACCCTAGAAGGGTTAAGTAAGAGTGTAAAACACACTAAACGGCCAAGTGCATTGGAACATGATGAAATTAACAATGAAATGATGAAATGAACAATGAAATAATGAAATGAACAATGAAATGCTGAAATGAACAATGAAATTATAAAACCCTAGAAGGGTTAGGTAAGAGTGTGAAACACACTAAATGGCCTAGTGCATTGGCATAAGATGAAATGAACATTCACGTAAAAAAGGGTTAGTAATTATGAAGATCAAAGGTGATAATGTTAATGAATGTGGTGACAACATGATATGAGGCTAATGTAAAAGATAAGGGCAATCTCAAATTAGCCTAAGTAAATGTTACAATAACGTACTCCCCTATGAGGGTGTAAAGTTAATGAAGAGACCAGTCTCTATGAACACTCTAATGAAAGTATTGAGATTAACACACTTAATACTAATGATGAGATGAGAAATCATCTATTGAGCTACGATGTACTCATACTAGAAGCCAGCTTCCATGACGTATGAGTTGAATGTAATGCAACTTCATACTGAGCACCGATAGACTAGCTATGAGCGGTGATGCCTTCTTTCAGGAAGGGCGGAGGTTCATGTAACTCTCATGAGATGAGAGTGTCCGGCATGCCGGGTATGGGTCTCGTTATATCTCTTACTCTTTGAACCTAAACTGCTAATATAGGGATCTGGCAAGATTCAATTCCCATGTGTGCTAGCATGTTCTAGGTCAATTTGGCCGGTGATTCCACCTATTTTCGGTGTGGGGGAGACACTAGATTTCATAATGCTCACATGATCTATGTCGGTTAAAGTTAAATTTCCCCATGAATGAATGAGGTCAGCCTCAAATGATGCACATAATGAAATGAATGATACCAAAGGTGTTACGATAGGATAATCAAGAGGTTAGCTAGACTCAAGTAATGACACTAGGTAATTCTTGATCTTTCCACAGCGAACCCGTTGAAAGTCTTAAACTACATCCTAGGTATAGCTAGTGTTCACACTAGCCTATTAATGAAATGAAATGAAGTACTTATGAATGAATGAAGTAGACTCTGTGTTTGCTAAGAAGGCTCTCTAGTCTAGGTCCCATATGTTGAGCCCTCATTTTGGGAAGTCTTGATGTCATGTCCATGATTCCAAGGTCTCATGGCATATGAACGAATGATATGAAAAATGTTATGTGCTATATGCAATATGTTATGTGCTATATGCAAGATGTTATGTGCTGTGTGCGATATGATAAGTATGATGATGCATGTTACTCTCATGGCATGACTTTCCTAATCCAAATTTGGCAAGTCCACTGACTTGACTTTCGATAATAATGTTGTTAGGAAAGAGTTGTTCTTACTCATGCCTGTCCTTTGTGTGTGCTTGCATATACCCATACTTAGTACAAGTGTGTTCTAATCGCATACAATTCTATAATTTTAGGTGCAGGCACAGGTGGACGCTAGAGCTTACATGTTGACGTTGGAGCTATGCCGATGTGGAGCTTTTATTCGGACTTGGTAGGCCCTCATGCTTTCAAGGATGTCTATCGTTATTATCTAGCTTAGACGTAGGCTATAGCTAGAGGAGCATGTTCCACTAGTTTTTCTTTCCACTTTTGTTCAGACTTTGTATTAGTGTCGTTTTGGCAAAAATACTTTAATGCAATTATGAACTGTTTCTTTCATTTGATTATCTCTATATTAGATGGTTGATTTCTGAATGTTTATGAGTTTAAGTAGAATGAATTATATGAATGTGAGTTAACAAAAAGTTCAAAATTTCCGCTAAAATTAACTTAGATGAAGTAAGTATGACGTATGTAGGCTTGTCTGCGACCTCTGAGAGGTCAGGGAAGCCGGTCTCGTCTGGGGTCTAGATTGTGGTCATGACAAAGTTGGTACCAAAGCGCTAGGTTAAATTCCGAGGATAATAAGTTCACATTAACTACATTGAGTAGTTGCTAAGTCATGGTAGTGATGTGAACCACTATCCTGAATTAGAGACTACATGATGCGTAGGAAAATTTCTCTTCTTGTGATGTTATCGTGACTTTTCTAATGTCTGATTTTTCTTGGTGTTATGAGCGTGTCTACCATCAATCCTTGTTGTTTTTCAGAAAATGAATACTAGGAAAATAATTTGTCAAAGGATAGGAAGAGCAGCTGTTGGGGGCAATCAGGTTCCACCCCAGGCTCTAGTTGAAGGAGTGGCTATGCCGGTTTACCCTGCTGGGTTGACATATACTAAGTTGAGGGCATCTCTGCCCCAGATGACACAGGTCATCACTCTGCAGGCCCAGTCCATGACTGAATAGGTCAATCGACAGAATGTTTAGAGGGAGAACCCACCAGTTCGCTGTATGGCTAACAGGGTTAGAGACTCTATGAGGACGAATCCTTCTATTTTCACAAGGTCTAAGACTTAAGAGGATCCTCAAGAGTTTGTGGATGAGGTGCATAAGATCTTTATGGCTATGGGGTCCAAAGATACTGAGAAAGCAGAGTTGGCTTCCTATCAACTCAAGGATGTTGCACAAACTTGGTGTACGGTGTTGCCTGATAGCCGAGTTGTGGGAGGAGTTTTGGTAACTTGGGAGATTTTTAAGACAGCATTCCTTGAGAGATTCTTTCCTAGGGAGATGAGGGAGGCCAAGGTTGAGGAGTTCATCAACCTTAAACAGGAATCCATGACAGTCAGGGAGTATTCCCTGAAGTTTGTTAAGCTGTCCAGGTATGCTACTTTCCCTAGTATCTAATAGCAAGGATGAGATGAGTACTGAAGTTTGTTAAACTATCCAGGTATGCTACTTCCCTTGTATCTAACAGTAGGGATGATATGAGTAGGTTCCTCACAGGAACCAATAGAGATTTGGAAAAAGAGTGTCTATCTGCGATACTCCATGATAACATGGACCTCTCCAGGTTGATGGAGCATGTCAAGTAGGTAGAGGAAAACTGCAAGAAGAAGGGCGTCGTGATGCTAGAAGGCCTAAGCCTCAAGATCAGGCAGGTCCTAACCATGGAGGCCACAAAAACAATTTTAACGTCCATGAGTAGCCCAGGTTCAAAAAGGGGCAACAGAGTTCTGGTAACTCTAACTCTCAGAGGACTACAACACCTAGAGGAGGAAGACCTGAGCCCAAGAATGGCAATGGAGGTAAGATGCAGCGTCCTAGAAAGGACTGTGCTAAGTGTGGCCGTGCTCACAGTGGAGAGTGCAGACAGGGCAATAATGCCTGCTTCGATTCCGGTAAGAGTGGGCATATGGTTAGAGACTGCCCACAGAATAGAGGTTAGGTTGGAGGTAATGCTCAGCCTAGGCCTAATCCATAGGGTGCAGAAGTATCCGAGCCTCCTAATAAGAACAACTTTTATGCCCTAAAGGGGCAGGGAGGAGCAGGAGAAATCCGCATATGTGGTCACTGGTATGCTGCAAGCATTTTTGAACTTCTGTTATGCTTTATTTGATCCAGCGTCTACGCTTTCCTTTGTAACTCCTTTGCTTGCTCTCACTTTTGAGATATTGCGTGAAGTTCTGCATGATCCTATAGTGGTTAGTACACCTTTAGGAGAAAATGTAAGAGTTGATAGAGTGTACAAGGATTGCCAAATAGTTGTATGTGGTAGGACTATGTGTGCATACTTGGTTGAGTTACCTATCAACAATTTTGACATCATTCTTGGCAAGGACTGGCTTAATAGTTTTTATACTTGTATGGATTTTCGTAGTGGGGTTGTGAGATTTTGTTTCCCTAATGAAGGAGAGCTAGTCTGTGAGGGGTACAACTCGAGTCGTCCTAATCCCTTGATTTCAAATCTTAAGGCCAATAAAATAATGTCCAAGGGGTTATTCTGTCATCTTGTGAGTGTTAATGATTTAGATCATGACATTCCTTCCATAGATTCAGTGCCTATAGTGAATTAGTTCCAAGATGTATTTCCTGATGATTTGCCTGGAGTTCCTCCCCCTTAAGAGATTGACTTTGGTATCGACTTAGAACCCTATACTTAACCAATTTCAATTCCTCCTTACAGAATTGCTCCAGCTGAACTCAAGGAGTTGAAGCTGCAGTTAAAAGATCTCACTGATAAGGATTTATTTCAGCCAAGCATATCCCCTTGGAGATCTCCAGTGTTGTTTGTGAAAAAGAAAGATGGAACCCTTAGAATGTGTATTGATTATCGGCAGCTCAACAAAGTCAATATCAAGAATAAGTATCCACTTCCTTGAATAGATGACTTGTTCGACTAACTCCAAGGGTCTAGTTTCTTCTCAAAGATTGATCTTCGTTCAGGGTACCACCAGCTTAGGGTTAGGGATGAAGATGTTCCAAAAACATCCTTTCGTACCCGTTATGGTCATTACGAGTTTCTAGTTATGTCATTTGGTCTCACTAATGCACCTGCTGCATTTATGGATCTCATGAACAGAGTCTTCCGTGAATACCTTGACTCTTTCGTCATAGTATTCATTGATGACATTCTCATCTACTCTAAGACCAAGGAAGATCATGAACAACATGTGAGACTAACCTTGCAGGTACTTAGACAACATCAGTTGTATGCCAAATTCCGCAAGTGTGAATTCTGGCTTAGATCAGTGACCTTCCTGGGTCATGATGTGTCCGACAAAGGTGTGGAGGTAGATCCCAGGAAGACTGAGGTTGTTAAGAATTGCACAAAACCTCTTACTCTCAGAAATATTCGTAGCTTCTTAGGATTGGCTGGTTATTATCGCAGTTTGGTGGATGGTTTTTCTTCCATTTTGCTGCCTCACAGACAGCTTTGACTTGAAATTAATGGTATGTTCCCCCTTTCCATTTCTTTTAAAATTCCCTTCCATAACCAATTCATCAAAACTTCATAAAACTTTGATACAATAAGAATCATAACATTTACATAGTTAATATAGGCATATTCAATGGTCATACATCATATAAAATCACACATTGAATTTAAGGCAATTTAGGACCACTTTACAGTAAGCTATTTTCTATTTACAGTAACATTCTTTTCCTCTTTACAGTGAGCTTCTTCTTATTCTTACTTCTTGACTTTTCCAAGTAAGCCTCTAGTGACACTTGGTGCAATGTTTAGATAATGTCCCATAACATATCCATACTCAAGCATCACCTTAAGGCCACAAAAAAACCATACCTAAAAGCTTTCAAATCAACACATGCATCCATAGGATCATTTCATATAACAAGGCAAATACTTCACATTACACTTAACATAAGACTTTAGTACATTACATATAACCCAAATATGATCTTCATTCATATAGCCAATAAGTCCAACAATATGCACATAATGAGAGACCTCATCATATAGACCCATTAGGACTCATACCATGCATATCATCACAATAAGTAGGGAATACTACAATTCCATGCATAAAGACATAAACATATACATATACACTAGGACACCTTCCTAGAAGTCCCTTCAATAGTTATGTGTGCAATGCATAGGTGAAGTCCTATAGCCCGGTTATTCAAGTTAGGGTTTAGTTTTTTTACTTCCATTGTCCATTTTACTTTAGGGAAACTATAACCTTAACCTACACTAAGACCATGGGTTCTACATCAAATTTGGTGTTGTAGAGCCTTACAGAAAGGAGGGAAGCATAGTTTATGGAACTTGGAGGTATATGTGGAAACCCTGTTTATGCCAAATGAGGCATTATAGTTATCCACTTTTTGTAAATATTACTCTAAGCCCTTTGAGATGTGACTTTAACCACCCCCTGAGGACTATGGTGAACCTACCTTCATATAATAGGGAGGGACACCACTCATCTTCAAGTTCATTCGATGCTAAGCTAAGTTCCTTTATTGAAAAGTAACATTACTTTATAAAATTAGGCTTAGGAGAGTTAACCCCTCATATGCTTAGCTTATAGGTATTATATGAGATCTCATTAACCTAAATTATGTGAGAAGCCTTTCACAGGGACATAGCATATTCAAGCACCATCTAGTTTAGGGTACACTTGAGAATACCTTTCAAGGACCCTCAATTGACTAGATCATCAAACATGTGTGTGTGTGAATACATATATATGTGAAATCCTTTCACACAACACATTAAGACCACACAAGTTCATAAATTAACATAATCATGCATTCACATTCATGTACATAGAAAACCAAACCTAGGAACTATCCTATCAAGGCACACATGTGGAATGCATAAACAAGTTCCCATACCCTTGCCCATACTAGTACACTTATCAAGTCATCCTAGTTAAGGGAATACATAACATGTGTCATAGACATATACCTTACATGCATAGTAGTAGATACAAGTGCATATGAGAATACCTTTCATTAGACACCATGAATCTATACTACTTTGTAAGCATGCATGAAGTGTGAGTGTGTATAAATTGGTCAACATGATCAGCTAATGGCTTTGAACAACAGATTGAGGCAGCCACCCTCTTAGGACCACAATGCACATTCAAGCATACACCACACATCACAATTTAGCATAGAAGACAAGGTAACTACACCACTTGCATTCAAGACTCCTAACCATAGCTAATCACACATTAATGTAGAGTTAAGTAGATAAGGGGACATCAACTATCGCAACTCATCAATGGCAGCACCTAAACCTATCCCTAACATAGTTATACACATGCTTATACAATAGCCATACAACCTAGATCAGAACTAAATTGAAGACAAGGCATGAAACTTAACATTGGGTGATCATCACAACCACATATTCATAATACAATTGCCTTTAAGGACATGATCACATCACATATGTAATGAAAATAAAGTAAACACCGCCACCATAAGTGGACCGTACCACACAATGCCATACAAGGCCAATTATCTAGCAATTTCTATAGAGAAGTAGATGAAGTAGGCAATCTTAACCATTTACCGAGGCCTTGATCATCATTGATAAATACCAATATTTCATCAACAATTGATGTCTAGGGAAGTAGCTAAAGGTACACTAACATAATCGATATAATGTATTAATCATAACAAGATCAAGATCATATCAAGTACACTACATCATCAATCTATAGAATGTGAAGGAAAGTAGACTACTTACCAATTCTCCTTTACTTTGATCATCAATGATCAACCTTCATATTTCATCAAAATAAAATATAGAGAAGTAGCTAAAAGTATCTTTACTTAAACAAAACCTTACATTCATGTACTATAGGGTCGAGATCACAGTGAATACCATACATCAACAAGCAATAAGTAGTAGAGCTATATAGGCTAATTCTTAACAAGTCTTGAAGAATCAATCCACATTAGAACAACAAAAGATAATTCATCATCACATTAAATCATAGGCAGTATCTAACCATCAATTTAACATAATTGAATCGCATTATAATCCTCCTAACATCAAAATCATGATAACCAATACATAGGCTAAAACAAGATGGGAATGTCATCGGTTAAACATGGAATTTGATTGAAATTCACTTTAAAATCGTCAGATAATCAACAATTCATCATAAGATTGTTTTTGAAATCAATTTGAGAAAGAACTCATGGCTAGATTGAGTAAGAAGAAGTTTGATCATAATTTCTCCTTGAAAACTTTAAAAGGAACTATCTAGGTGAAAGGTTACCTAGAGAAAAAGGATCACCATACCTCATTATAGAAGAAAAACACTGAAACTTGATGGATAATCCATGAGAATTCAAGCTCCAAGCTGTTCTTGAGCTTCAACTCCGATGGAGGTTTCTAGAAAGGATATTTTGGGAGAGGGAAGTCTAATTTTAAATCATGGACTGCGAATGGGGTTGTCAAGTTTTTAACAAACTTAATATACCCAAAAATAACCAAATAAACTACCTAGTGTCAGGTTAGTATGTAAGGGTGAATTTCCCATTCACCCCTTAATGAGACGGCGTGCATTGCAGTGCAGTTGCAGGCTGCATCACCGAGGCATCGTCTGGTTGACGAGTTGTCCTGATGCTCCATCATTTCCAACTGAAACTCCTTCCTAGGGGTATTTTATCACACTTATCTGTGTTGATTGATGCCTCCCATCGACGGGGCATTGATTAAGGAACGGGGCGTCAACTTGGCTCGTCGAGTGTCTCGTCAACCTTTGGGGTCCTCCTTGAGGGAGTTTTGCGGGGCCCTTGGGGATTCATACCCAGGCGTATCCAACGTAAATACATACCTTAATATGTAAAGGACATTCCATATCAGGTTCAACAAAAACAAACACTCGCAACACATCCAAACATTCTAGGCACACTCAAGTCACACATGCATTTCTCAAGGGCTAACTTTCAAACGTCTTGGACATTTGACTTCCAAATGAATTCAAATCAATAATACATACTTTAAAATAATTAATTAACATGATAACAAGATTATATACACATGTGGGGCTCTAGACACCCTAACTCATTTTGGGGTCTTACAATAAGGCTATGTGACATTGTGAATGAAAGCATGTTTCCTCTAAATGTTTGTATGTGATGATGAAAGAATGTGAAATTTCTGTATATGTTGATATGATGTCTTTTTTAGGTAGACCTAGTGTCCCTACTTGAAACATGAATGATAAGTGAGGTGTTGTTAAGGATGTCTTGGGGATTCATACCGAAGCGTATCCAACGTAAATACAGACCTTAATATGTAAGGGACCTTTCACATCAGGTTCAACAAAAACAAACACTCGCAACACATCCAAACATTCTAGGCACACTCAAGTCACACATGCATTTCTTAAGGGCTAACTTTCAAACGTCTTGGACATTTGACTTCAAAATGAATTCAAATCAATAATACATACTTTAAAATACTTAATTAACATGATAACAAACTTATATACACATGTGGGGCTCTAGACACCCTAACTCATTTTGGGGGTCTTACAATAAGGCTATGTAACATTGTGAATGAAAGCATGTTTCCTCTAAATGTTTGTATGTGATGATGAAAGAATATGAAATTTCTGTATATGTTGATATGATGTCTTTTTATGGTAGACCTAGTGTCCCTACTTGATACATGAATGATAAGTGAGGTGTTGTTAAGGATGTCATGGGGATTCATACCCAAGCGTATCCAACGTAAACACAGACCTTAATATGTAAAGGACCTTCCACATTAGGTTCAACAAAAACAAACACTCGCAACACATCCAAACATTCTAGGCACACTCAAGTCACGCATGCATTTCTCAAGGGCTAACTTTCAAACGTCTTGGACATTTGAATTCCAAATGAATTCAAATCAATAATACATACTTTAAAATACTTAATTAACATGATAACAAACTTATATACACATGTGGGGCTCTAGACACCCTAACTCATTTTGGGGGTCTTACAATAAGGCTATGTCACATTGTGAATGAAAGCATGTTTCCTCTAAATGTTTGTATGTTATGATGAAAGAATATGAATTTTTTGTATATGTTAAGATGATGTCTTTTTTAGGTAGACCTAGTGTCCCTACTTGATACATGAATGATAAGTGAGGTGTTGTTAAGGATGTCTTGAACCGGTAGACCTAAGAATGTTGCCCTTTCTTGATTAATCTAGAACACTAAGTGAATATAAAATTTTGAATATGAAAAGGTTTATAATGAAGTAAATCAAATAGACCTAGCATGGTACCCATTTCATGAATGAGATATCCTAATGAACCTTGATTGTCAACCCTTGTGGAACCCTTCTTAGAAATGGTTTTATGAGTTGGTAGGGATTAGATACGGGTACCTTCTAATACTATTATGTGAATGAACTTACTGTATAAGAACCAAGACAAAGCACTGAGTGTATATGCTTAAGGTAGTAGCGCTACTTGAAGTATGAGACTAGAGTACAAAAAATCCTTTTTATATCCATGAACCATGTGCCTACATGGGATGTGTCCTTAGTTCTACCTTTGGCAAGTAGAACACCTTGCACAGAGTGGGATTTTATGACACCGGATTCCAACATAAATAGTGTGGTATATGTCAGTTAATTTCTATTCTCATCATATGGGATGTGCACTCTAGTTATTGGACAGGTTCTACAACATGTAGTTAGTGGAATGAACGCTATATACACATGTCACGAGTAGGATTTGAAGATGCTAAAGTGAGTTCCTAGGTCTTTTAAGACCATTATGTGAAGTCCCTTAAATGTATAAATGTCTCCTTTAGGATCTTTAATAATGAATGTTGACTGGTTGTGGTTGTGTTGGAAAGGAAATATCCTTATCTTTGGTAGTCTTAAGGAACACTTAGGTGTGTATTGAAGAGGTTTTATGGGCAGTCTCTTCATGTCTTACTTAGGTGGGTCTTCAGATAACCTTAGGTAGAGGGTATAAATGTCTAAATGGGTTATTTATTGATTGTGCCCTTACCTTGAAAATTATGTTGATAGTATCTTATATGTTGGTGATGGACTTGTAAGATGGCTTTTATACTTGTAGTATGAAGATTTTATCAAAATAACATGAAAAACATATTCAAACTAAATGTCCCTTTTCACATGTTTTTCTAGCATGTTCACCGTACGTAGTGTTTAATTGTACTAATTCCATATTTTGCTCAATTTCTACAATTGTAGGTGGCAAGTGAGGATCCCTAGAGTTCAAGCTTGGGAAGTAGAATTCTCTCAAGATTGGGTATGTCCTCATATGTTCGAGGACATGGATGTTATTTCTAGTTTTATTTCATTTAAGACTTTGTATTAGACATTAGTTTCATTTAAATGTAAGGGCCATATACCTAATTGGATATTCATAACATTTGAGTCTTAGTTGGCCTATGTGAGACTAACTTCCTACTTGATTATTGAGACTTATTTGAAAAATGTTGATTCTTAAGCCTTATGATTTACGTAAAGAGTTTTAAATTTATGTACTATTTTATGACAATGCGATGAATGAATTCTATGGGCTTGTATAAGACCTCCGAAAGGTCGAGTACGCCGTGTGGCGATTTGAGGGTGCTCTCGGATCGTGACACTCACCAACACCCCTAACTTACACTTTTGATTATGCTCCAGTAAAACTCAAGTTCAAAAGTTCAAGAAGGGTGTCTCGCATAGTGCTACACAAGACTCAATCACAAATGTACATAAAATGATTCAAATTAGTTATGCGAGGATCAATTGTGTACTCAAAGATTCAAGTTGTGACACACCATTATCAAAGATTCTCGAGCTCGCATTACTTGCTTCAACTGGAAGTTGAAGCTCAGCAAAAGCATTTGAATGCCCTGACACATATAACGATTCCATTTTCAAACAAAAGTGTATAATTAATTTAATGTTCAGGAATTAGATACATCGCTCACTTTGAAAAGAGGAACGCTATGCATGCTTTCAACCATAGGTTTGCCCTTATTTTTTAGTCAATATTAGTTTCAACTATCTCCAGATAAAAAAGGTATTTCTAAGGCTTGTATTGGTTTGAGTGCAAAGGTATGGTCATTTATGCTTAGTGACTAACGATCCTCATGAATTGTGGTGCTCGTAACATTTTGTTTCTTCTTCCTTACTCATCTTTGTTACTACTAAAGAAGACTTTCCTTTCACTTCTATGACTTTACCTTTTTCTTTTCACCACACACCCAAACTTAGGATTTTGGCCTAAGTTGGATATTTCAATCAAATCAATCATTCATGAGGATTAATTGAGATGGATCAAGAAAGGTCTAGTCTTCATCAAATTTCTTGCAAAGAAGATTAAGGCTCAAGGGGTGTTCAAGAAGGTTAACACACTCACAAGGGAGGTCAAAAGAGAGGTCACAAGAGAGGTATATGTCAAATTGGCTCACGCTCAATAAAATTATCTAAGAACTTATCAAGGGAAATCATTACTTAGTTGACTAGACTAATGAGGCAAATTCTTGGTGTTGTCATGCATGGTTCAAGGTAATCTTATCACGCAAGGCATTAATACTTATGTTAACCAAGACTTTACTCTTTCGCTAGTGTGCAACGATCATTACAAGAGAGTCAATTTTACAATTGGCTAATCACAACGAGACTAAAAGATTTTACATATTTTCTAGCAACTGATTTTGGTCTCGTCGTAGTCGCACGCTCATGTTTGTTAAATTGAAAGCACTATTCAAGTCATCGATATTGATCAAAACTGACTCTCGAATTTGCAAGAGAACAACCACTTTCAACTTAAGAGGTGACACATAATTTGGACAAATGAAAATTTCTCGGAAGGGTCAAAAATCATTATGCAATTAGAATCAACAAATGCCATAGGCTTAAACGGTCTCACAAGCAGCATAAAACAATTTTAAATAGCCGACACAAAGATATACGCAAGATAGAATTTAAAACAATAAAAAGGTGAGTCTCACCCCACCAAAAAAATATTTATCCTCAAATGCGAATAATAAAAGTATCCAAGAGTGTAGTGTAAGTAAGATAGAGAGAGGTAAAGAAGGATCCTGTGTATGAAACCTCTCTACATGTCAGGGCATCAGTACTCCGAACAGCAGTCTGTGCTTGGGTATCAGTGCCCGAGTTAGCCTCTGGAAGAACAACTGTTCTAGCTCCACTAGGATCTGCTACGGACGTCTCGGTAGGCGATGTCTGGATCTCCAACTGTACACCTGTTTCTACCAGATCTGAAAAATCTCTAAAGATGCTCTCCTATTGTCTATTTTATATCTCTTCCTCGTGCGCTTCTATAAACCCCTTATCAATCTTTTCATCTTAAGATATATGTGCTACATCTCCCATATGCACATCTCCAGTGGTAGCTGGAGGAATCTCTGAGGTCACAGAGGCACCTCTATCTTAAGCGACTTCATTAAATTGTTGAAGTCAACGGTAGTCAGTTATCTTCGTCCTTCCACAGATCTCTGACATCATCTTTCGAAGCTGGTATTTCAAATTCAAAGCATCGATAGAGGTATGAAGGGGGAGTGAGTGCAGCATCTATGACACTCTTGATCATCCCTGGAACTTCTATGTCCATTCTGGCCACCCTTGCCTCAGCTGATTTGGCCAAATCCCATTTTCAAGATCGTGGTCTGAGTAATTTTTATTGGCTAGCAAGAGGAAGAAGCACCAGGATCCTGCAAAGCGGAGGAAGGAATTGATGATACTTGATGGCCTAGAGGGAGAAGTGGGTGCAGATGCATCTGTTGGTAACAAATCAACATCAATCTCTGGAGAGGTACTTGTTGCATCTGTTCTCCTTTGGTCAGCCTCCTCACGTATGTACTCGGCGTTAATATGTCGGATGTCAGTGGAGGATGAAGGGGTGACCTCGATGTCTCTCACAATATCTAGAGGTACTCCATCATGATCATACATTTAACCCTGTGATTCAATAACCAGATAATCTAATAAGTTGATGAAATTGATGCTCGACATGATTGTTAGTAAATTATAATCATAGATCAATTCATTCATTGATTGTGTAAACATCTATCTTTTCTTAGTTAAATTGATTTTTAATTATTTTATCTATATTTTTAGTTTAGTTAATATATTCATCTTTTGAAATCCTGCCCTTAAATAACTAATTAGAATTAGTATAACTTAGTAAGAATAATTAATTGACAACTCGTTTGGGTTCGATATCCGATTCTTTTAAGAGCCACTATATTACTTGTTCGACCGCGTACACTAGTGTGTGTGATTTGATGCAACATGAGCAACTGATCCTTGCATGAGTAAGTTGTGTTTTGTTGTGTGCATTCATGATTGAGTCTTATTTAGCACTGTTTGAGACATCATTTTGGAACTATGGAACTTGAGTTTCACTTGAGGAAAGATAAAAGTTTAAGTGAGGGTATTGATGAGTTTGAGAGTTGGACTCATTTAGGGATTTGTTTACATAGATTTAGTGTCCTCACATGCATATTTTGTGCCTATACCAGAGGATTTCCAACAACACTCGACGTGTCATCGAGTGGCTCATCAGACCGCCTAAAGTTCTAGTGTTCTAAGCTCTGATGGAAAGAGCCAAGTTGGCGATGAAAAGGAGCAGTCGGTAGATAGCCGTTGCAATTGGTAGAGTTCAAAACCGTTATTACAACGGTAAATCCAGACCTATAAGGAGGAAACACAGTAATGTAAGATTGTACTTGACAAATGGTACCATTAATGTTGATTATGTCAAATCTTGTGATAATCTTGCAGATCCCCTTATGAAGGCCTTAACAAGAGAAAAGGTCTGGAGCACATCGAGGAGTATGGGATTGAATCCTACAAATCCTTGAGTCATATATGAGGAAACCCAACCTGGGGACTAGAAATCCTATAACCAGGTTCAAAAGGAAAAATTAATCATATGATGACTTGTTGTGAAAAATGCACTATTTTTTCCCTCCCTATGATGTGAGTGTATTGTTTCCTGTAGTTTGTGAAGGTTGAGTTGATAAACTCTTAATGAATATCTGTAGCCCGTTTGTGTGGAGTGTTAATCCTACAGGAGAACTCTCGACAGATTTCACCTATGTGATGTGTGGAAGTAGGTCGCTTCATATGAGAATTGGGCTTATTCTCAAACGCACTCATAAAATCGGGATAACACATGGCCATAACGTGCTGCCTGTTAAAGCTCATGTCAACACCTTGATTATTATGTGTGAGCAGTGATATTTTATTTCCCTTAAGCAGTCATAGTTCAAGTCTGAGACCACTACGACTCTGGAGTAAAACTTACTGTTTCACTAAGTGGAGGTTCAAATCAGAGCACACCTTCATTATGCATAGTAGTCTTCCTTCAACTGATATACTCTCTTATCTAAATATTAAAATTAGTGGAAGAGTGTTAGGTTATTAGAATTTTAATATTAATATTTAACATATTAAATTGCTTTATTTTGGAGTTATAAGAATGACCATTGGTAAGCATTTGTGTTTTAAACTACCAATTTAATCATGCTATTCATCTTTGACTTGGTAGCCATGTAATGCCATTACTTTTGGCTTTATTGGCTGAATTCATTGTGAGATAAAAATATTCCAATTAACATTGGAATGGATAACTTCTACATCATTCATTAGCATTGGTTATCCATCACTTATTTCATTATTAATTCCTCCATTACTCTTTGTAACATATGTAACTCCTTTTGTAACCTATGTAACATATGTAACTCCTATTGTAACCTATGAAACCTATGAAACTCCTAAGACCATTATCTTCACTATTTACTACCTCCATTATCTTCCTATTCATTGCTAGGAAGACTTCTTGTAGTATAAATACTGGTGGTCTTCATTTGGTTTGGCACACACAATACACAAGAGAAAAAACATAAAGTGAAAATGTTAGTCTAAGAGAGTTTTTATTAGTTGAAGGGAGGTGTTCTTTTTTGTGGGCTTTGGACTCAACTCTTGTCCAGAGTTATTGAGTTATAATTTCTGAAGGTTGTCGTATCCTGGAGGGGACAAGTCAAAGAGGACTACTGCTGGACCGGTGAAAACGTTTGCTGTAGTGGGCTTGAATCTGCTTAAAGAGAGATAGATATCCGCGGCTCAGCCTTGAAGAGATTTATTTTCTTCATTTTTTATTTTCAATTGTAATCTTGTATTTTTTGTTATCTAGTAAGTTTTTCACTATGAAAAAGAATTCACTTGATTCAGGGTAAGTGTTCGAGACAAAATTACCTCCCGTACATCCTTGCCTACTCACTAATATCTAGCTATTTACAATAGTTGCAATTACCCATATGTCTATATTAGCCTATAATCGATCACATACAAATAATCCGTCTCATTATTGTTAGTTCGTATTGTTTGTAGTTGGTGATCAAAAATCAAAACCCCCACTTGACATTTGTGTCACCCTTTGATTTGAGTGATGAATATATTCAAAAAAATTTATTCCTATGGCAGATTTAACCGCATTTATACCTCCCGATTTAATCTGAAATATGTACCACTGCATGTAGGATTCGACCCGACTAATTTAGTTTGATTTTACACTGATTTACTATAGTTGAACACCTAGAATTGGATGAGGTATGCTTGAAATGTTAAATCAGGCTCAATCCACCCCGAACTTTCTCATTGCCATCCCTTTGAGTAAGAGAGAAATGAAGAAATCAGAGAAGTTGGTTATGAAAATATGAGGTCTTAACTACCTTCTGTTTATGTTGAATTACTCTTTAGTTGCATAGGAATTTATGTGGAACTTTTCTTAATTTATGATATTGTTATAATAAAATATCATCTTTAGATATAATTTTATTTTTGAGAAGGACACATGTATATCGCTGCAAAGTATCCGTTTGAATTTCAAACACTTCTCTAACTCATTTAGCTGCACCACCTTCTCTATTTTCTAACTCTTTCAGGTGCACAACCTCCTCTTGTACCTTCTTATTATTGAAAAATATCCCCAGTTTTAAGTGAACTCTCAAAACTTACTCTTGATGTAGCCTCAATTAATCTTCCTGGGGCCCCTTTTTCGGTTCCAAATTAGTCCATTACACCATAATCTTGACACCATCAATACAATAATTAACCTTGAACATATTGCACTAAAAATAGCTAGTGGCTGCTACAAAACATTTCAACTATTGTTACAAATCAAAATTTGATGTTGAAGATCAATTAACTTCTTCAATTGAGATACCGGAAATACAAAAAGATGGAGGATACTCTAATTAAAAGCCATTGTCTCCACCTTTGCAAAACTCTGTATAGATCGTATAACTGAACACTCAACGTGTGGTGCATTCTCATAATCACTAAGGCTTGTCTATAAGTATATAGTTTTAGATACATAAGGTACCCGACCATTAGAGTTTCGTCAGTTCTATTATTGTTAGATTAAAATTTGATGAGAGAGGGAGCTTTGCATCAAATAATACTGTTTATATGTATATATATTTGTTGGGCTATCATTTTAACCGTTTGATGTATGTAAAGGCATTAAAACCCGGTGAATTTATTGTGCTTAAAATAAGAAATCACGGATTTTATATAGGGAGTCTATTGGATGAGAATTAAGGTTACAAGAAAACACTAAAATAAAGTTGTGTTGGAAGCTTTATCATCAATTAAGTTTTAATGTAAGCTCGTGAAAGTTCTTACTTCAAAAAAGCATGTCTCCTAGAATATGAGTTAAGAGGTGAATTACCTATCAAATTGAAGGTTTCAAGTCTAGTGTCCGAAGCATCAAATCAATCGGACTTCACTATAATCTCTTAGACACATAACAGGAGAAATTTTCCTCAGCATGCATTTGATATGATAAATACCTATTATGATATACCCCAATATATCAAACACAATTGGGGCTGATGAGATTCAATCTATACATATTTTCTCTAAAAAAAGAAATTCTTTCAATCCCTAGGTTTTTTTTATCGCCTCTTCTCAACCTCCAACACCAAGGTAAGTTCCTTTCATGTTTTCCTAAGTGTTCCTTGCATGTATTCCTAAGTATTTTTAAAAACGCTACTAATTAGTAATTATGTATTGTTAACAATATTTTACAATAGAATTCTAGGGATATTTCTAGAAAACCCTTTTGAAGGCTTAAGAACGGATTGTTTTGGAGTTCTTCTTCAAGTGTTTTGGAACAATCACACACACACACACATATATATATAAAAAAGAAAACCTTAAGCCCGCCTATGTGGTGCCACCAGAAATTAGGATTCCTTTTTAATTTATTTTATTATCAAAACTACCCTTCCCATTTTGTGAAAAGTTATGTCTTTTATAAAAAAAAAACATGACTTTAATGAAGAGTTGTGACTTTGATGAAAAGTTGTGACTCTTATGAAAAGTTGCGACTTTAATAAAGAGTTGCTACTATTATAAGAAGTTCTGTCTTTTATGAAAAGTTGCGACTTTGATGAAGAATTTTGACTTGTATGAAAATTTGTAACTTTTATGAAAGGTTGTGAGCTTTCCAAAGGGTTGCAACTTTTCCAAATAGTTGAAACCTTTCTGATGAAGCACAATAACCAATTTTTACACTACCCTTTGTTGTCTATAAATAGAGGGATTTCCTCTCATTATAAAACTACGAAAATTCTACACCTCTTAGTATTTCTTCTCCTTCTCCTTCTCCTCCTCCTCCTCATTCACAATTAAATATTTGTGTACGTATTTCTTCTCCTTCTCCTCCTCCTCGTCCTCATTCACTATTAAATATTTGTGTACTTTGCTCATGTTGAATGACTCTCTAAGACTATTGCTTATGGTATAATCCTGGTATATCTTTTAACAATCATTAATTTATGCTTATGTTATTAAGGATAATGGTAAGATGTAATAATTTTTTCATTTTCCTTTAGATTATTAATGTTTGTTATTAGGTAATCTTGTATGTAAGATAATATAGTGCTTTACTGATAATGCCGGATAAACTTTAAGTAATACTTTATATTTTTTGTGATATTTCATTCCTGCGCGAAGCGCGGATAGTTTTACTAGTATATTTATAAAGAGAACCATAGTCCTGCCTAAGTGGCGCTACCACAAACTAGAATTTTCTTTTAATTTATTTATTTTAAATACTAGCCTTCCCTTTTCATGAAAAGTTGTGACTTTTATGAATAGTTGTGAACTATAAACATGGATACAACATGAGCGACTATCATTTTGAAAAATATGTTAAGCAACATGCCTTTTTCTTCTTTATTATGATTTGTAGATATTTGTGAGCTCAAGTTCTCACAATAATATGTTGTGAGATTTTGATATGTTATGTGCCAAAATTTTGGTTTAGAATATCCAGTTGTGAACAGTTCCATTCATATGACACATACTGCTTCGTTGATGAATGCATTAATTTTTTTATAACTACATAATATAACCATAACAATATCTATGGTTCAATTCCTAATAAGTTGGGCCAGTAATATGAAACCTAAGCAATAATAATGACTATTCTGAGACAATGAGGAAAAAAATTTATGATACTAACAATTTTAGGGTCATTTTTGACATATACTATAATCAAAGAGATTGATGGAGGCTCATAAGAAAGGAGCCGAAGGTACTCCAGTAGAATTTAGTTAATTATGTTTTATCTTGACATGATGTTCCACTTTACTTGGGAGTGTTGTTGTTTGAGGCTTTTTGGTCTCTTCTTTAATTTCTGATGTTGTTTTTTTATAACTTCTTGGAATTTAGAAAATTTAATTACATTCGATACACTATTGCCATGGAGATTTGTTTACACTTCTTTCTTATACTTACATCTCTATATGAATCATAATTTTTTATAACAAAAATGAAAATGTAGTGTATGTATCAAAATACGAATATTGCCAAATGATCATAAGTAATATTAATAAAATAGTTCAATCCCGTGCGAAGCACGAGTAAGTTTATCTTGTTGAGGTATATAAGGCTACTATTCATGTGTGAGTCTGTCATTGCTATTTCCTATACTATGTTTTCACGTCTATGAGCTTCCTTATAAATTTGAGTTATGATGAGGAGCTTATGAATTGTCATGATGTATGTTATTATTAATCTTCATGATGTTCTTCTTCTAAAGTGTATATGGTTTTATTAACTAGAAGGCTGAACAAGCATGAATTATGATTTTCTTCAAAAAATATGATATTTTATGATTTTCTACCAAAAGTATGAATGTCTATGAGCTTTCCTACAGAAATAATGTAAGAGTTATGATGAATAGTTTATGAATTGTCATATGATGCTATTAACTCTTATTCTCAGGTGTCTATAGTGTATTTAACAACATGTCTTAACACACATGAATTATGATTTTCTTTAAAAGAAATTTGATTTTTGATAATTTTTTACCAAAAGTATGAATATCACGGTTTTCTCAAAGCTTAGGCTTTAATGTTTATGATATGATTTTCATGATAAAAATGAACTTCAAAATTTATGAACTGTTATGTAAGAACTTTCGAGCTAATTATGATTTATTAGCTTGTGAACTGATTATGTTGAGCACATGATATGTTTTAGTTGGATTATTATTAATCGATAATGTATGAGTTCATATAATGAATACCCAAAATTACATATGCCAGTGTAGGTTAAGAATTGTGTCATTGGCCTAGGAATCCTCTACGTGCCTCTGATGAAGGCATTATTATGTATCCACATGTCATGTTAATGATGAAGCGACGTCCAGACATCATGAACTGGCATAATTTATGTCAATTATTTGAGGAATTTTTCCAACAAAAGTAAATAATTTAAGAAAAATGATTTTTGGTCGTGGCTAATGTCATGATTTTACTTTATGTTTCACCCATGATTTTCATTTATACACTTTACTTCATATTTCATTGAACAATTCAAAATAATATTATTTCACATGTACTTTCATTTATTTATCAGGGAAACAACATTTAAATGGTGCAGACTTAGGTATTTAGGGCGGTAAAGCAACATATTAAGGTATACATTGTTGCTGTTGGTGGACTCTATTTGTTTTTGTAGCATAGTTGTACATTTAGTTTGTTTAATTTATGATTATGTAGGGGATCTTGTTCCAATAGAGAGTTTATTCAGTCATTTTAGAGGCTTCATAGATAGACAATTCTATAAGGTTCAATAAACCTATAGTTTTGACCTTGGAGTCACTATGTCGTATAACTAAAACTTTTATTTCATCAAAAGTTTTCTTTAAATATTTTTATGGGTGAATTTCTCTTTATAGACTTTAATCTATAATTTGAAATCATGTCATTGGTTTCCTAAATATGTTTCTATATAAATGTCATGTTAGTTGGTTCAGTTGAACAAGTTAAGGCATCGAGTGCTAGTCACACCTAGCCGAGGGTTGTCATATGACAAACTTGATATCAAAGATCTAGGTTCAAATGTCCTAGGGAGTATATGAATCCATGTAATGAAGTCTCATTTATCATTGTGAGGGAACTATTTGAAAACTATTTCCAAAAACATGATCACTCATATGGTTTGTGGTCCCAAAGAATGGTCTATAGAGTGAACTATATAAGTGATCTTTGTTAAATTGTCTTCCCAAATTTTGGATACTTCACAGTCCGTGGACCAGGTGGTGGTCTGTGAAAGTCACTCGTAGAAATAATCCAGATGCTTGTCAAATTCTTTGATAAAATGAAAGGCCAGTCAACAGTCCCATAAGCCAGAATGATGGATCAGTCGACGGCGTATAGACTAGAAAGATGCCTCAATCGATAGTTTGTGATCATAGTGATGGTTTATGATATGGATGACAGTTCATTATCCTAATCATGAAAACTAATTTTCCATATGACTTAAATAGAACTCTAAGTCATTTCCCGAATATGTTTCAAGTGAAGAACATATTTCTTAACCCTAGTAGACAATAAACTTTCTCCGAAGGCTAGGTATGCCTTATACTTCATTCCCAGAGTTAATCTAATGGTTCCTAACCCTAACCTAAGGGTTTAATGTGTTTTCATTATATAAATCCCTTGGAGTCGTTGAAGGAATTAGTTCTTAGAGTTATCAAATCATCTCTTTGTAGATTCTTCATCAAAGTTTGGATTGTTTTAAGGTATGTAAGACTATCATAGTGAGGAACTCGATTCTTCCTCACTCCATACATCTACAGTTCTAGTTAATATGAATAACTAGATATAGGGTTCTTACTCCAAAGTCTATGATTACGAACAATCCCTATTTCAAATTTCTCATTGTTCATTATACCGAGAATATTGTACTTTATATAATTGGTGATTCTTGATTGACAGTTCATTCTTACCACATGATTTTTAGCGTAAGATTAGAAAGCTTTGTTAGCATTCATTTGTATTACTTTCATGTATAAAGTACGTTTTAAGTTCCAATAGCAGTATTTCAAGAAAGAGTTCTAGAAAGTATATATAACTTCAAGCGCATTATTTTAGAAAGAAATAAAAGTCAAATTTTAGAAAGCAAAGTCATATTTAAAGTAAATAAAGTTCAGCTTAAGGAAGTATTATTGATCATATACTCAAAGAAAGAGATTATCAGTTTTTCCCTAAGGTTGAACAACTTGAAGTTATTGAGCATTATTGTTTGATTTTAAGAGTAGTATTCAATACCGACATGGTTAATGGTTCTAATAACCCAAGCCCTAAAACTATACCATCAAGATAGATCAAATTTGGAACCATAAGTGAAGGATTTGTTCCATATTACGTCAAGGTATTGATTGACTTTTTCAACATGGAAAAGACATTATATCGTCATGATGCTCATCCCCCCCAAAAAACTAACTATATATTTTTTATCAGTATTTGCTATTTACACATACTTTTGGTTGTAAAGTTTTGTTGTTAAAGTACACATTCCTTCATTACTATTTATTAATGCAAATTCATGTATATAGGATTGACATTGGATGCACCTCTAGGATAAGTTTCATTCAATATTGTTGAGGACTCCTTTCTTTCAAAGGGCTCCATTTATCTAGATTGTTTAGTAGTTACTAGGCGTTGGTAGTAGAGCATTCTTGTATTGAAGGATCTTTTCCTGTTGCTATTTTTAGTATAATAGTGGCTTCATAGATAAGTCAATTGAGTAATAATTTCAATTATTTTTTACGAATATTTCTATTAATTCATGTTTCTTATTTTTAGCTTTAAAGTTATTGAGTTAGCTTTCTATGAAATTATTGCATGCTCATTCTTTAAAATTTTCTGAACTTTTATTATAACATTTAGTTTGTAGCATCCAAGCCAAGGGTTTGCTCGGGCCATTAGTTGTTCCAAGTATTGATCATACCTAGGGTGTAGGTCAGTGTCATGACAAACATTGTATCAGAGCCCTAGGTTCAAGGATCCTATAAAATTAATAAATATGCATCTAGTAGAGTACTTGTTATGAGTGTGAAGTACGTTACACTTATAATAGGGAAGCTATAGGTAATTATGGAATACTGATGTGAGGTCAAAATATGTATATTTTAATCATTATTTGCCTCATTTATTATTTATATTTGTCCTTTTTGAGCATAAATTTTATGAATTGTGCTATTGTATATATTTTTGTAGAAGCAAATTGGTGTAAAGATGAAGAAGTTTGGAGCTAAAACGAATGAAAGATGAAAGTTGAAGAAGGAAATCAAGCAGACAACTTAATGAATAATAATTGAATATAATAACATTAAATTGATATGAATTGCAGTTAAGGAAAAAAGAAAAGAATTGAAGTTGAATAATCAAACTGCCAGTTGTAGTCACTGAAGGCGGTGGACAACAACTTCACTGAAAAAAGGATTACAATTCCCTTTAATTTTGGGAAGTGTAATTTGGGCATATCAAATACCACCTTTATATCATACTCTGGTTCATGTGATAGAGTTTAACTCTAAAAGAAATTTCCTAAGTAATGCATTCAGACATTTTTTTATCATACCTCCATAGCATACCACTAACTAGAGGAATATTACAAATGAATAGGTTCTTGCTAAAACCAACACGATGAAACTAGGAATGAAACTCGCTTGATGAATCAAGACGTTAGTGTTAGAGCTCAAATTATACCATCTAACTATAACACCTTATATTTTTGATAAGGAAAGGGAAACGTTTTGGCCTATTGTTTTGTTCAAGATCTTCTACAAATCGTAGAAGACATACATAGAAAGTGGATGAATAAATTTTGAAAATCAAGACTCGGTACCTCTTTATGCATTCACCAGAAAAGCTTGTCAAATGGACTAATAGTTGAAGTCCAAGTTAAGTTCTATGGTTAGGGTCTATGGATCGTAGGAAGTCCTAAAGACCATAAAATTATTCCACCAAAAATTTGGATAATTTTCATGGTCCTAGTACTTGGTCTATGATTGACCAGTATAAATCGTAAAAACTAGGTCTAATCTGTAGACCATTTTGACAATTAAATTTTAGGGGCTTTGTGTTCTTTTACTTATTATTTTGAACCTATAATATGTTTTCTTTACTTCTATACTAATCCCTATATAAAGATTTTAAGTTCTCAAACTATCTACTCAAATCCCAATCTCCTATTCCCTAAAACTCAACAAAATTAATTCTCCCAAATTCCCACCACCCCCAATCTAAGGAAGAAGAAGAAGCTAGAGTTCATTTAAGGGCATCAATTCACCATTTATCTTGGAATTTGAGTAGCAAGGTATGTGGATATTCACCCATGAAGTCTATTCCTCCGTAGCGCCCCCATGGTTTTCAATTCCACCATCTCAAATTCAGTTGATCAAATCAGGTTTCATCCAACTCTGATTATTATTGATGATTAAGATATCTAATGCGATATTTAATGTTTATGTATGATATTTAGTTGAAATTATATTGAATCATGCATGATTTATGATTTTAAACTATTAATACATGAACCTATGAGCTATGAATTATTTGAAAGGTTATGCATGTCTTAAGAAAATGATGTTTATGATGATAAGATTCTTTTAGATGAAAGTATTCATGTTGTTGTGAAAGGATTACTCATGTACGAGTATGATCACGATTTTTTAAAGGTATTTTTCACATATGAATTCACATTGGTGAAAGGTTTTCTCATCTCTACTTGATTTTTGTTTTAAGGAGCTACTATGTGTTTTGATTTTAAAGATGTAGGATTGGTATTGATCATTGTTTTTCCTATTCTATAATATAATTTTAATTTTAATTATTCCATTGGGATTTATAGATAGTAGCGGGAGGGTTTTGAGGTTGAGGCTCAAGCAGGGTAGTCTCTAGTACGAACCTCTAGTCCCTAACTATGTGCCCCATTAGGATTATCTTAAATTACCTAGCTAGTGGATCCACTTTAGCAAAAGATAATATGTACAAACTCAATATTGCAAAGTGGAATACCCTTCTTTCAATATGAGAGATATAGTGGATTCCATGGTATATCTCTCATGGTCCTATTGTCGGTTAAAGCTTATATCCCACAAAATGAATATGTTATTCAAGATCTTTTCTTATATCTCTTAATTTAAATGTGTTTACCACATCTTATGATTTACATGTCGTTGCTTCTTTAAGCCTTTAAATTCTCAAATGTTGGTTATATCTTAAAATTATTACACCTAAAACCTACACCCAAGATGTAATACGACATATAAGACATTGAAAAAGTCTCATACAAGCCATATAGCATGTCATTACATACGATAATAAAAATAGTGCAGAATTTAAAACTTTTCTTTAAATTCATACAATCAAAATCATTTAAAATAGTAGAAGTGTACTAGTTTCACATGGCCATCTAAATATATCTTTGAATCGAAAGTAGAGTCACAAACATTTACAATTGAAAGTCTTAACAAAAGTCTAATACAATAAGAAACATGAAATGACAACAAAGTACTTCTCCTCGAATCCATGAAGACATACCATTAGTCTTGGGAAAACTCAATTCAAGGTTGAACTAGAGGAAACTAAAATCACTTGCCAGAACCTACACCTTGTAGAAAATAGGAGAAATATGGGTTTAACACATTTAATGTACAAAGTATGATAAGCATGAAAAAACCATGCTTAAAAGGGACATTTTGATTGAAAACCATGCTATATGTCAATTTTGAGAGAATATCATGAACATAAGAATAATATGTATGAATACAACATAATCATCATATAATCCATTTCGACATATTAAAACATCACCTTGGGTAACCTTAGGCTTACTTGTGTAATGTAAGAATATCATCTCATTTTATTATCCCCACTAAGTACCAACTTAAGTCCACTATAGATGAACTTACCATTATTCATACTCATCTTTAGTCAACACTTAAATAAAAGTAACGCATACATTTCATGGCAAGGAAAGTAACTTATAATACCATCAAAGTAAAGCATGCATTATTACATTAAGCATTTAAACCAACAGTCTTCATTACCTTCATTAAGAGCACATTCGTTCAGTAGACATTAAGACTTTGGAGAAACACACCATGAACACTTTCAAATCTTAGTTGTATAATGCATGGATAAAGTTCCATACCCCAACCCACACTAAGTAGTGCATTCTTGAGAAGCCATAGTTCATTATCATTCTTTGTGGGGGTAAGTCTTAACCAACATAGACCATGTGAGCAACTAATGGAATTCCGGTGTTATCCACACCGTATAAAGGATACCTACTTACCTAAGGTAGGAACGTTACTTTTAGCTTAGGTCACTACACTAGCTAATAACCTATGTGGGCACATAGTTATGGGCTAACAAGATTGCTACTAGATATCCCACCTCAACTTATGCATGAGAATTTATCTCAAGATATGGCTACTATATACCCCTCCTCAATTCACAAATGAGCATCCATCCCAATCCATATCCACTCGGTGTTTAGCATTATTCCCCACGAAGTAATTTTCATTCATTACTAGTGATTATTATGGGATAAAAGATTGTTACTAGATACTCTGCATCAAATCATGGATGAGTATCCATTTCAAACCCAACATTCATTCATAAGATAACTCATGGATTCAAAGATGAGAATATCCTTTGAACTATGAATCCCCATATTGTGAGAAAGACCTTTGAGAACATGTCATTATTATTCATTAGAATACAATTGTGAATAGTCTTTCAATTAATAATACATCATTAACTTGAGCATATAAACTTCATTCATTCTTCATATGTGCATGTGAGAATAACCTTTCAAAATCACCAACATTGCATTATGGACATAATCACGTTAATCTTATTGAAATCACAACACATAAACATAAGAATCATACTCATACATCAATTCATCATACTTTTCCTTTTAAGGCCATGGATTGTAATTCACCAACACATCCTAGAAACTACAATGTAGGCATTAGTGAAATAATTCAATAAAGTAAATCAATATAAGCGTAATCTCTTCACAAAATTCCATAATCAATCAACCCAAATCACATATATTCACTTTTGTATTTTGGGGAAAAACATGGGTTCATGGGGAATTATTCAAAATCCATCATAATTCATCATTAAATCAACAATTCATTCATAATTCGTTATATATAAACCATTAAAAATGTTTGGGAATTGAACCCATGCCTAGATTGAAAACCATATGTTTTTAGGAGAATTTGGAAACTTGAAATCATGTTTTGATATATCCTCGAATTAAACATAATTAAAGATGAAGACTAGAAAACCATTATGGAAAAAAGTCCACGAAAATTTCTTGAAAAAGGTGAAATCTTGAGCTTCAAAGCTTGACTCCTTCTCCAGTGGAGGTCTCCAGAGAGAGAATAGTTTGAGGAAATGAGGTTTCTAATTTTGAGTGTATTTGAATAATGACTTCTAAAAGAAGTTACCTTTAAAAGCTTTAAAATACTTTAACAGATCAATAATAACCGTCCCCTAACTTAACTAGACTTAAAAGGAATTTACCATTTAACCCCTACATTTGTTGAGTCTTGATAAGAAAAACAATGGTGACCTATGTCCCATGACCTACGGACCGTAGGTGGGGTGAAGCCCCATCTTTAAGGTCCGTGGTTTGGGTCTGAGGTTCAAAATTTGGGTCCTTCACTCAGTATTCCTCCCCACGAGGCATGGTTGGACCTATGCCCCGTAGGTCCTATTCGTGAGTCACTAAATTGTTTTGCAAATTTTTGGTTTCTTTGGGGCTAGGCTTTAGGGTGATCCTCAAGGACCCTTTTGTTGTCCCTAGGGGTTTTTTACCTTGACCTTTCACTCCTAAAAACCTTAACCTAAGCTTGGGATATCATTAAAAAACTCAAAACCCCATACCAAATTAAAAAACAAACTTGTGAGATTCTAGTTTAGCTTACTAGTTTTTACGGGTGGTAAATAATATTCCCCCCTTGGGAATATTCATCCTCGAATAACACTTTGAACACCTTAGGAAAATAAAGACTCAAGACTAGAAGCCCATCATGCATGAAACATCATAAAAGATGCACAAAACTAGAAAAGAACTTCATCTCCATCTCAAACATACTCCATGAAACACAAGAAGGTAGAAACTACATCTACAAACTTATTATGCATGAAAACTTCATCATTTCTTATTTAATCGGAGGAGTTAACTTATCCAACTCGAATCATGCTCATTTTAACGTAATTAGGAAAACTATGCAATTACTGTTGAAATCATATTTAGGCATGTTCAACATTCAACCTCATGAAGTATATAATCAACTCATATAAAATGCACATCAATATTAGGAACATAAATCATGAAATCTCATTTTCTCATTTAAACATGAATTAATTAAGAACATGCATAACATAAGGAGACCATGGAAACAAAAATCACACTTGACTCCAAAACATGAAACAAGCTTCAAGGAACATGAAGAATAGGAATAGAAGGAAATAGATACGGATTTTGGAACTCTCAACAACCTTACTATTACCATCTACCCCTTGGAGTAAATCCATAATAAGGTGAACATGAAGACAACATAGGAACCTCAATAAAACATTCACAACTATAATGAACCATCACTTATCGGTGCTTTCGTTCGCAAGGGCTTCTTTGTCCTCTCTAGACCGAAGTGCATAGAAACGACCATAATTTGGAGGGATAGAAACCATACCAACATTAAAATCTTGCTTGGAATCTCTTCATTTTTCCGAGAGTGTTGGGCAATCTGTCAACCATGAACTTTCTTTCCACACCCAAAGCAACCATTCGTGCCAGCTAAGCACTTACACAAATGTTATTTCCCACAATTGGCACATATGGATCTTTCAAAAGAAGAACACCTCCATTTTCTCCTTGAGAAGGGTTAGACACCCCATCATTGTTGACCATTGGGGAATCTTGAATAGAGGAACTCTTTTTGAACCTTGGTTGATATTGTTAATTGGACCTAACTCTTTTTACCTCCTTACTTATTTTCTTGAGTTTTGTCTTCTCAATTTGTTGAGAATATACCATGATCCCTGAAATATCCATGTCATGATGGAGAATTGAAGTACGACATTCTTCATCCACCAAGCCAGGCACTCCCATTAAAAATTTATTCATGCTAGCCCTCAAATTTGCCACCAAGGTTAAAGAATATCTGGATAGTTGGGTGAACTTGAGAGAATACTCCTTCACACTCATACCCCTTGATGAAGGTTCATGAATTCTACCAATTTTTATTCACTCAACTCTAGGGGAAAACCTATCAAGGAATTCTTCTTTGAGTACCTCAAATTTTATGGGACCGTTCCTCTGGTACTCTCAAATTTTTTTTGTTCATACCATATTTGAGCTACATATTTTAGTCGGTAGGTGTATAGCTCCACCTTCTCCTCCAAAGACACCTCCATTACACTAAGTATCTTGCAAACCTCATCAACAAACTTTTGGGGATCTTCTTCCACCTTGGAACTTAGAAACTCGAGGGGGAGCATCCTAGAAAAATCCTGTATTACTCACATTAGGATTCACATGAGGCTCAACATCCCTATTTGCTTGACACATCATAACTTGGGATTGAGTTTCGGTCATCATGTCTTGAGTTATCATATGGATAGTGGTCCTAAGCTCTTCTAAGGTCATATTGCCAATAGAAGCTTAATTTTCTAGAGGATCTTGATTCTCTTGAGAACCTTGGGGAGGAACTCCCTCATTCACATTATCCTCTTCAATCCTTCGTATATTCACCCTTATTGTATTCATATCCTATAAATACAGGAGAAGGGTTAGGAAAAGGAATTTTATAGAGCTAGACACTATGGCACGACTTCAAGGGTAATGAAAGAAGGGTAGTTTCCTCATGTCTTATACCCTCTCATTCATAAATATGACATGCTTCACACAATGAACAAGACTCTACTAGACGTTGATTCTGAGATATAATCCTAAAAACCATCCCAGAGCCTTATGCTCTGATACTATGTTTGTTATGCCCTGATCCTACACCCTAGATGTAACATGACATACAAGACTCTGAAAAGTCTCATACAAGCCTCATAGAATGTCATCATATAAGATAATAGAAATAGTTCAAATTTTAAAACTTTTCTTTAAATCCATATAATCAAAATCACTAAAAATAGTGGAAGTCTACTAGTTTCATATGGCCATCTAAATATATATTTCAATCAAAAGTAGGGGCACGACCCTTTACAATCGAAAGTCTTAACAAAATCTAATACAATAAGAAACATGAAATGACAAAAAATTGCTAGTCCTCGAATCCATGAGGTCATAGCACTAGTCTTCGAAGAAATTGATCCAAGCTTGAACTAGAATAAACTCAACTCACTTGCCAGAACCTATACTTTGTAGAGAATATAAGAAATATGGGTTAGCACATTCAATGTACTAAGTATGATATCCATGAAAAACCCATGCTTAAAAAGGACATTTTGTTTGAAAATATGCTATATGCCAATTTTGAGAAAATATCGTGCACATAAAAATAATAGGCATGAAATACAACATAATCATCAGATAAGCCATTTCAACATATTATATCCATCACCTTGGGTAACCTTAGGCTATACTTGTCCAATGTAAGAATAGCATCCCATACTACTTCCCTACTAAGTACCACCTGAAGGCCACACATAGATGAACCTACCATTATCCATACTCATCTTTAGTCAATAATCATACATAAGGAACACATACATTTCATAAGTCATGGAAGGGAAATTAACTCATTATAGTATCCAAGTAAAGCATGCATCATTACACTAACCATTTAAGTCAAGATTCGTCATTAGCTTCATTAAGAGTACATTCGTTAATTAGACAATAATACCTTCGAGAAACATAGCATAGCCACTCTCAAAGCCTAGTTTTGGAAGGCATGGATGTAGTCCCATACCCCCCCACCTACACTAAGTAGTACATTATTGAGAAGGCATAGTTCATTAACATTCATCGTGGGGGTAAGCCTTAGCCGACATAGACCATATGAGCAACTCATGGAATCTAGGTGTTACCCTTACCAGATAGTGGATTCCTACTTTCCTAAGGTAGGATTGTTACTTTTAGCCTAGGTGGATCCACTAGATAATAACCTTTGTAGACACACAATTATGAGATAGAGAGATAGCTACTGGATACCCCGCCTCAACTTACAGATGAGCATCCATCTCAAGAGATTGATACTAGATATCCCGCCTCAACTCATAGATGAGCATACATCCCAATCCATATCCACTCGGTGTTTACCATTATTCCCTATGGAATACTTATCATTCATTACTTTATCATTATTATGGGATAAGAGATTGTTACTAGATACTCCACCTCAACTCTTGGATTAGTATTCATTTCAAACCCAACATTCATTTATCAGATAACTCATGGATTCATAGATGAGAATATCCTTTCAACTATTAATCCCAATATTTTGATAAAGACCTTTCATAACATGTCATTATCATTTATTAGAGTATGATGGAGAACAACCTTTCAATCAATACATCATCATTAACTTGATCATATAATCTTGATTCATTCTTCATTCATGAGTGTCTTTTTTTGTGAGAAAAACCTTTATTCATAACCACCATTGCATTATAGCTATAATCATATTACTCTTCTTGAAAGCACAAAACATAAACATAAGCATCACAATCATACATCAATTCATCATACTTTGCCTTTCAAGGACATGGATCAAATTCACCAATGTAGGCATGATTAGTCACATAACTCAATAACTAAATCAACATAAACTTGATCTCTTCATATATTTGCATAATAAATCAATCCAAATCTCATACATTCACTTTTATATTTTTTGGGGAAAAATGGATTCATGAGAGAATTCTTCAGAATACATCATAATTCATAATTAAATCAAAAATATATTCATGATTCATCACATATAAAACTTTAAAAACTTTTTGGAATTTAATACATGCTTAGATTGAAAACCCTAGGTTTTGGGGGGAATTTGAGAACTTGAAATTATCTTTTGATAGGGCTCCTTGAATGAAACTCAAACAAGGATGAAGACTACCATACCTTCATGGAATAAAATCCACTAAAATATGTTGAGAAAGGTTAAATCTTGATCTTCAAAGCTTGACTCTTTCTTCTTCAATAGAGGTTTCTAAAGAGAGAATATTTTGAGGAGATGAGGTTTCTAATTTTGAGTGTTTTGGAATAATGAGTTCTAAAAGTAGTTTAATGCCTTTAAAAGACTTATAATACTTTACAAATCAATAATAACTCTCCTCTAACTTAACTAACCTTAAAAGGAATTTACCATTTAATCGCTACATTGGCCAAGTCCTAATTGGAGAGTAGTGGTGACCTACACCCCATGACCTACGGACCATAGGTGGGGTGACGCCCCATATTGCTGGTCCATTATTTAGGTCTTAGGGTCACCATTTGGGGCCTTACTCACAATACCTCTCCACGAGGTATGGCGGGACCTACACTCCGTAGGTCCCATCCGTGAGTCACTAAATTGTTTTGTTTTTTTTTTATAGTTTTTTGGTTTCTTGGGGTTAGACTTTAGGGACTTCCTCAAGGACCCTTGGCTGGTACTTGGGGGATTGTGCCTGGAGTTTTAACCCTATAACCCTCAACCTAAGCTCCAAACATCATCAAAAAACTTAAAACTCCATACAAAAACTAAAAAGAAAACTCACGAGGCTCTAGTTTTACTTGGTAGTTTTACGAGTCGTGACTAAAATCTTCATAAGATCATGTCTTATTGATGCATATTTCCCCATACATAGTACATACCATGTACTAATAATACTTATCCCTAATTTGGCTCAATTCATGTAGGAACCAAACACTTTTTTTGTTTCATGTCTTTATAGTTCTCTTATTATGTATGTGGTGCATGATTTACGTCCCAACCACTTCTTCAATGTTTTAGATGGCTTGATGAGACTATGTTAGATTTCTACTTTTTCAAACACTCTTACGATATAATGTTGCTATATTTGAAATATTTCATTTATTTTACCATGTATATGTATAGTAAGTGGCTTGTGTAGGGCCTTTCGTGGTTTTATGCACCACGTTACACCTAGGGTATTCGTTGGGTTGTGACCAACTTGGTATTCAAAGCACAATTTTTAGAAAGGTCCTAGGACTGTCACACCCCCAGCTACCACCTGGATGCAGACACGGGATAAGGATCACGAGGGACCCCAAGCTAACCCGGCTGGCAAAATCATGAGCATACTAGCGATAAACAAACAATAAAATATTGTGTGGAAGCTAAATCATAATAAAAATTAAATGATGGGGAATACCCATATACTAATTTTGAATGTAAATAACTGAGAGTTTGAATGTAAAAGAAAAGTAAAACTCAAAGACTAATTTTAGAACTATCTATGTTTGAAATAAGCCTTTAAACTGACTACAAATGTTGGGAAATGCCCTGTTAGATCTAGTAAAACTGAAACTAAAACTAAAAATAATAAATATTGTCATGTCACTAGTCTCCAAAGAATGATGATTCACCATTGATGTTGCTGAATTAAAGATTGGGAATCAATCTATGCATCATTAGAATATTGAGGACTTGAATCTATATCATAAGAAGATGTAGCGCTGAGTATGCGTCAGTACTTGGAAGATACTGAGCAGGTTGGATAAGGTAATGCTAACAATAACATAATTGAATCAAAGAATATAAGCAATAACATGATCTGAACACGATAAGGATATTAAAAGTATTGTATATGAATAAAATGAATACAATGACCAAGTTTATAACATGCTGAGACAAAATATTGTACTATGCTCATAACATGGTCAATGCAATAGAATCTGGAGACATGTAAGGGAGCTACTAATAACCGATATAAAAGCAAATAAGCTAAATGTGGATTCCTATGTATAGGCCCCATCAAAAGGTCCCAATATACCCCGCCATAGGTTCAAAGTCATGCTGGCGTGATCACTACAATGATTCCCACAAAGGGGACTTACATCCTATGGGGAACATAGTTCAGGGACATAAGGGTGACTAACCCTAGTCCAGTCGGTGTTAAACTTCCCATAGGAAAAAAAATTAACACACTATGACCAAAATGATATAACACTAGATAGCTTAAAACTGACATACAAACTAAGAATGCAAATTGATAATAATGTATTCGAAAACTAAGGCATGTTCATATGTAACTGAATTAACTGCACTAGCATGCGTAATTCATGAACTAGAACAACTACATAACAAGGGTTTTGAGTTTATCCATGAAACTTGGAAATAACAATGTCGAATTCATGATAATACGATTTCGATCATTCTACAAGCTAAAACCCAACAATTCTAACATTCAAGAAACCCTAGGTCTATATAATCATTAAGGGAATTAAGATTTTGATTGAAATCTAGCGACCTAATGGGTGAAATTAACCTACAAGTGAAATTCCACATACCTGTGAGGAATTCCAAGGAGAAATATTTTTGTTCAGGGGCTGAAATTGAAGGAACCTTGTTGTGTTGTTGAACTAGGGTTGCTCGACCTCTTTCTCCTTTTACTCTCTAATGTTTCTAAGTGCTGATGAATGATTTGACTTAGGTAAGTTCTAGTTACGTTTCTAGGCTAAATATGACCAAAACCACATAGTTTAGGGTTAAGAAGACGTAGTTTAGGTGCCCAATGATATTGGAAAAAGACTAAAAGGCCCCTAACTCAAAGTGTTAATGCGGCTAACCATGACCACTATAATGGATTGTGAAAGGGACCACAGATCCTGAAGTTGGTCTTGGTTTGTTGTCAAGTGACTATTGGGTTATGTCGGTCTATTTCATGGGCTCCACAACGGACCATGAAGATCCCCGTGGTGCTCACTTGGTCTTGTGTTCTAAGGGTCTATCTTCATGGACCATTCCATGACTCGTGTGAAGGACCACGAACCATGAAGGTCCTCTTGGTCTTCACTTGGGAGCGGGGTCTAAGGGACTGGATAGGGGGCTATTATCTAGACGTGACATACACCACCACGGCCCATCATCAAGACTATGACCCGTGAAGGGTCCCGTGGTCTGACATCTAGGATTGGTAATGTCCAACTCACGGGCATGTTAACGGACCCTGGGTCTAGTTTTCAAGGTTTTACAATATCTCCCCTTTGGGGATATTCATCCTTGAATGAATACCAATCTAGTTTAAATGGAGGGAAAGAGCTGCACCCTACCACTAAGTTTCTCAAAACTTATTTCTGACTAATCTAAGTTCCAAGAAAATGCAAATACGCTGAAAATGAAAGTACAAACTGAAGGGACGTGATGCTGACTGAATCTGCACAAAAGTTGCTGAAAACTGAAGAGGAATTATTGCCTTAAGATGGAATGGAATCGGAATGAAAGAGGTGAGAATATTTCGCCTTCATGGATGCTTCTGTGTCCCAAGTAGCTTCCTCTATGGACTGACTCCTCCACAAGACCTTGACTAAAGTGACTTCGTTGTTTCTAAAACTTCAAAGTTGACAATCAAGGATTTCAACTGGTACCTCTTCGTAGGTGAGACTATCCTTCACAGCCACACCTTCTGAAGGTACAATAGATGCTGGATCACCCACACACCTTTTCAATTAATGAAATGTGAAAAGGTAGATGCAATGTTGCTAGTTCTATTGGCAACTCTAAATCATATGCAACTTTATCAACCCTTTTGAAGATCTTGAAAGTGTCTACATATCTAGAGCAGAGATTTCCTTTATTTCCAAATCTCATCACTCCTTTTATAAGATATACTTTTATGAAAACTTGATCACCTACTTGGAACTCTAGTTCTGTTCTCCTTGCATCTGCATAGAACTTCTAGAGACTCTGGCCTGTCTTCAGTCTATCTCTAATGAGTTACGATTTCTCCGTAGCATCATGAACTGAATCTGGACCTATCAAGGTTGCTTTAACCATTTCAAATTAACCAACTAAATATCTATACCTACGCCCACACAATGCCTCATATATGATGTGGAATGATGACTATTATTGTAGGCGATGTCTATAAGAGAAAGGTGATCATACCAACTATCCTTGAAATCGAGCACACAATCTCTCAACATGTCCTCTAAGGTCTGAATGGTACACTCTGCATGACCATCCGTTTGCGGATGAAGTGTGGTGCTAAGATTAACCTGAGTACCAAAACCTCTCTAAAACGACTTCCAAAAATGAGAAGTGAACTGAGGACCTCAATCTGAGATGATAGATAAAGAATCCCCATGAAACCTGACTATCTCATTAGTGTAAAGATTGACGTAGTCCTCCACAAAATTGTAGTCTTGACCGCTAGAAAGTGTGAAGAGTCAGTGACTCTATCCACTATAACCCAAATGAAGTCATGCTTTCTAAGAGTATGAGGTAAACCAGTGATGAAATCAATGTTAATCACTTCTGTCAATCTCTTTAGTCATACCTTCTGGTTTATGATATTGTACCTTGACTTGCTGAAAATTAGGGAACCTAGCCACAAAATTTGCTATATCACACTTCATACCATTCACCTAGCCACAAAATCTGCTATATCCCACTTCATACCATCCACTAGTATACTTCTCGCAGATCATGGTACATATTAGTGGCTCTTGGATGAATGGAATATCTGGAGTCATGGTCTTTTTCAAGAATCTGGTGTCTCAATTCACCCATCTTAGGAAAACATAAATGACCCTGATAGCAAAGCACACCATCTCCCCCGGGAGAAAACCTCAACTATTTGTTTATGTATTGCATCCTTTAGTTGAAGCCATATCAGATCAGTATCGTGATTTTTATTAAACTCCTCTACCAATGAAGATTCCGGCCCATTCTAAACTATTACACCACGATCTGATATACTCATAAGACGAACTCCTATGAGAGAAAGTCTATGAACATCTTTTGCTAGATACTTTCTTTCTTTCTCAATGTACGCTTCACTACCCATAAATAGTCTTCTAAGATCTTGTGATACTACATTGGCCTTACCAGGATGGTAATGCACACTCATATCATAATCCTTGAGGAACTCAAGCCATCTACTTTTGCGAAGATTCAAATATTTCTAGGTGAACACATACTAAAGGCTCTTATGGTCTGTGAACACATCTACGTAAACACCATACAAGTAATATCATAATCTTAAGTTCAAACACTAGTGTTGCTAGCTTGAGGTCATCTTCTCATGTACCCTACGCTTTCTAGAAGCACATGCTATAGCCTTTCTTCTATGCATCAACATACAACCTAGGTTGACTATGGACACATCACAATAGATAACATAAAAGTCTGAACCCTCTGGTAGAGTAAATCAGGAGTTGTAATCAACATAGTTTTCAGTTTTGTGAAGATTTTCTCACAATCATAAAAACATAAAAACTTGAACTTTTTCTGAGATAACTTAGTCAATGGAGAGATATGGATGAAAATCCTTCCACGAACCTTCTATAATAACCTTCTAGATCGAAGAAACATCTGATATCTTTGAGTAATATTGAATAATAACATAAATGAATAGAAGAAATAACATAATTTGAACATGATAAAGATACCGATACGATTCTACATGACTAAATAGAATGCAATGACCAAGTTTATAACATGCAAAGACTGAATATTGAATTGTATTCGAAACATGGTCAATTCAATATAATCTGACTTAACTGTAAGGGATCTACTAATAATCGACATAAATTATATGAGCTAAATGTGGATTCCAATATATACGCCTCATCGAGAGGACCCAATATACCCTATCACATATTTAGAGGCATGTTGGCATGATCACTAAAATGATGCCCATATAGGGGATTTACATCCTACATGGCATGTGGTTTTGGGACTTGAGGGTGACTGGACCTAGTCCGCTCGATATTAAGCTTCCCATATAATTAAGAAATTAACATGTTATGAATGAAATGTTATAACACTACATAACTTAAAACTGACATGCAAGTTGAGAATGAAACATTAATATAGTAATAATTACACATTCAATGAGGCTTGTTCATATGTGACTAAATTAACTGACCTAGCATTTGTAATTCATGAACTAGAAGAACTATATAACTAGAGTTCTAAGTTTATGTATGAAACAGGGAAATAATAATATTGAATTCATGATAATACGATTTAGATCATCCTAATAGCTAAAACCAAAATTCTAATATTCAAGAAACCCTGGGTCTAGATAATCGTTAAGGAGATCAAGATTCTGACAGAAATCCAGGGACCTAATAGGTGAAAGGAACCCACTAGTGAAATCACACATGCCTGGTGACGGGTTCCATGGTGAAATCTTTCGATTTTGGGGTTGAAATTTAAGGAACCTTGTTGCATTCTCGACTAGGGTTGCTTGACCTCTCTCCCTTTTTACACTCTAACTTTTCTAAGTTTTGATGAATAATTTGACTTAGGTAGTTATATTTCTAGGATAAAGCTGACCAAAACCACGTAGTTTACTGTTAAAATTATGTAGTTTATCTATCCAATGAAATAGGAAAAGGCCAAAAGACCCCAGACTTAATCTGTTGGCGAGGCTGAGCACGACCACTTCCACAGACCGTGAAAGGGACAACGGACCGTGAAGATGGTCGTGGTCTATGGTTCAGTTACTACTTCGTTCTCAGAGTCTATTTCAAGGGCTCCACTACGGACCATGTGAAAGACCACATACCATGAAGATCCCTGTGGTCTTCATTTGGTCTGGTGGTCTGAGGTCCTATCTTTACGGACTATCCCAGAGCCCATGTGAAGGACCACGGACCTCAAAGGTCCTACTGGTCTTTACTTGGGAGTTGGGGTCCAAAGTATTAGAAGGGAAGGGAATATTGTCTAGATGTCAAGGATACCACCACGGCCCATCATCAAGACCATGACTTGTGAAGGGTCTCGTGGTCTGACGTATGTTCCTCGTGGAGTCCAACTCCTCACCATGAGCAGGTCAACGGACCGTGGACCCTATCACGGGTAGTTCAATAGCCCGGGGACCCTATCATGGTCTGTGAACCTTGTCGTTGTTCACTACTTAAGCTGAATTTCTGTAATTTTTTCGAGTATAATTTTCGAGGTGTCTAGGATGTCTAACAATCCATGTAAATTTAGAGACTTATACATGAGTTTGAAGTGTGTCGTATTTATGAATATAAGGTTATAAGATGTATAGGAAACTCCATTTCATTCATCACACAAAATTTATGCATTAGAGTTTAACTCTATATATCTCTCATAATCCTTATCTGATCTCTTTTTCAGGATATAGCCCCTTAAAAAACATATGTTGGAGGAATGTAAATGAGAATGTGAGACAAGAATATCCTCAAAATCCACATGTTCTGGCCTACCCTTTTTCCGAACAAGTGAATAATGTAGAGTTTCGAGCCACTTTACAAGTATTTTCTCAAGATTTGTTGACTCAAGCCAATAGGGTGATTGTGGTTCCCATGAAACTAAATGTAGGTACGGTGGAAACTAGAGTGAGAGACTTCAATAGGATGGATGCCCTAGAGTTTCATGGTTCCAAGGATGAGGAATAACCTCACGAGTTCATAGATGAGGTGTATAAGGTTTTGATGAACATGGGAGTGGGATCGATGGATAAGGTAGAATTGACTGCTTGTCAACTTAAGGGTGTATTTCAAGTTTTGTTTGACCAATGAAAGGAAAAAAAAGGTGTTAATGTGGGTCATCTTGGTAGGGAGAAGTTTAAAGTTTATTTCCATGATAAGTTCATTTCCTTTGAAAAGAAGGAGGCAAAGGTACTTGAATTCATTAACCTTTAAGAAGGGAATATGTGTGACATAGTATGCCTTGAAATTCATGAAATTTCCCTAAGTATGGTGCTTTTATGTTTGCCAATTCTTGGAAAAATATGATCAAGTTTATTTTGCAGTGTCAAATATAGTGGTTAAGAAATGTCGTACCACCATGCTCATTAAGGAAATTGAAATTTCTCATTTAATGGTTCATGATCAACGAATTGAGGAGGAGAAGCTTAAGGAAAGTTCTAAGGAGTCATAGAGGAAAAACACCAGTGATGGTGACTTTTCAGATTCAATATTTGATGAATATGGTAGTTCTATGTTCCAATAAAGATTTTCTAGTCAAGGTTCCACCAATGTTTCGACTATAAAGTTTAACGAAGAAAGGGTATCTAACCCTAAGCCCCAAGGAGGAAATAGTGGTGGAAATTGATCTTTGGTTCCAGCAGGCCAAAAGTATTGCAAGAGTCATTCGGGAAAATATTTGATGGTTATAGATAGTTGTTTAATTGTGGTAAAAATGGCCATCTCTTGAGATATTATGCATATTGAAATGACAATGGAAAAAATTGTAGACAAGCTCAATCTAGTGGTTTAGATTCAAGTTCTCTAAAGAAAAACCAATTCTATATAAATCAAACTTGACATGATCAAGAGGGTTTTCCTGATGTTGTAATCGGTCATTGAAAGTCTTTTTTCCGGATGTTTATGCCTTGCTCGATTATGGGGCTACTTTGTCTTTTCTACGCTATATGGTTCTATGAGATTGATATTTATCCGGATGTGTTATTGGACCCTTTTTCTGTCTCTACTCCTATGATGAATATATTATGGCTAAGAGTGTATATTGAAATTGTCTCATCTCCTTAATCCATAGAGTCACTCATGTTGATCTTGTAGAGAATGATATGTTAAATTTTGATGTCATTCTTGGTATGTATGGACTCCATTCTTGTTATTCTTCTATTGATTGCAGAATCCAAGTTGTTAAGTTTTAGTTTCCAAATGATCCGTCCTAGAGCAGAAAAATTATATGCGAAATAGTTAGTTTGGTCGTGTCTTAAAGCTAGAAAAAAATTATTTATAATGTTTTCATGTATTATCTTGTTCGGGTTAGGATACAAATTTCACAACCCCTACTCTTGAGTCGGTCCCCGTTGTAAATTAGTTTCTAGAAATGTTTCCCAATGATCTACTTGGTGTTCCTCCAAAGAGGGAAATAGACTTTGGTATATACATTCTCCTAGATACGCATCCTATATCTGTTCCTCATTACTGTATATATCTTGCAATACCTAAGGAATTAAAGAAACAACAAAAAGATTTGTTTGATGAAGGTTTCATCCGACTACGTATCTCTTGATGAGGTGCTCCATTTTTTTGTTCATAATAAGGGTGGTTCACCTTGCATATGTATTGATTAACGTTAATTTAATATGGTTACAATAAGAATAATTATTCTCTCCCAAGGATCAATGATTTATTTGATCAATTCTAAGGAGCAAGTTACTTTTCTAAATGCGACCTCAATTCGTCCTATAACCAATTGAGGGTGAAAGAAAGTGACATTCCGAAGATGTCTTTTCAAACTCGGTATTGTATTATGTGTTTCATTAAATTTTATTTGGGTTGAATGCTTCGGCCAAATTCATGGACTTCATGAAATAGAATGTATATACAATACCTTGATATATTTGTGATAGTGTTTATTGATGGCATCTTTATTTACTCAGGGAATGAGGTTGACCATGTTAATCATTTAATTATTGTGGTGTAAGTTATCAAGTACCAACAAGTATTTGAAAAGTTTAGTAAATTTGAGTTTTGGTTAATATCCACATTTTTTGTTGGTCATATTGTTTCCGGTAAGGGTATTGAGGTAGATCACAAGAAGATGAAAAATTTTAAAAGTTGGCCTAGAGCACCATCTCTTTTAGATATTTGAAGTTTCTTTGGTTTGGCCAGTTAGTATAGAAGGTTCGTGGAAGGATTATCTTCCATTGACTATGTTGACTCAAAAAAAGGTAAATTTCTTATGATCAAGAGCTTACGAAAAGAGTTTTCAAGAGTTTAAGGATATACTCATTTCGGCTCCTATTTTAACTTTACCAGAAGGATCCAATGGGTTCGCCATTTGTTGTTATGCTTCAAGGATTGGAATAGGGTGTGTCTTTATTCAAAATGGGAAATTTGTTGTTTATGTATCATGGCAACTCAAGATTCATGAAAAGAGTTATCAATTTCTTATGCTTCATGGGAACTGAGGATTCATGAAAAGAGTTATCCTACCTATTACTTGGACTTAGCGGAGATTGTTTTTACCTTAAAAAATTAGAGGCATCATTTGTATTGTGTCAATGTTGATGTTTTTATTGACCACAAAAGCTTTGAGTATGTGTTCAATAAAAATGGTCTAAATCTTCACCAAAGAAGGTAGATTGAGTTTCAAGAGGATTATGACACGAGTGTTCTCTATCACCCGCTAGGGAAATTGTGGTGGTGCTCTTAGTCGTCTATCAATGGGTAGTGTTTCCCATGTTGAGAAAGATAAGGAGTTAGATCATGACGTTCATATATTTGCCCGGTTGGGTGTTTGTTTGGTTGATTCTAATGTAGGTAGTGTAGTTGTTAAAAATAGTTCGAAATCATCTTTTATGTCTTATGTAAAGGCTAAGCAAATTCCTGATCTAATTTTGATTAAGTTCAAGCAAGCGGTACTCAAAAAGTTTGTTGAGTCTTTTTTCCAAGAGGGATATGATGTGCTTCGATATTAAGGTCGTTTGTAAGTACCAAATGTTAATGACTTGAGAGAGAAAATTTTATTTGAAGCCCATAGTAGTTGGTATTGGATTCACCCGAGAGCCCCAAAGATGTATCATGACTTGCGCAAGGTCTGTTGGTTGAATGGGATGAAGAAGGATATTATGAAATTTGTGGCTAAGTGTCTTAATTGTAAACAAGAGATATTTGAGCATCAAAAGCTGGAAGGTTTGTCCCAAGATATTAGCATTCCTACTTAGAAGTGGAAAGATTTGAATGTGGACTTTATTGTTGGTTTACCCCATACGTAGCGGCAACATGACTCAATTTGGGTTATTGTGGATCGTTTGATGAAGTCGGATCATTTCATACCCATCAAAGTTTCTTACTCAGGGGAACATTATGCTAAGCTGTATTTAATGTAAATGGTTAGTTTACATGGATTGCCCTTATCCATTATCTCTAATCAATGCATCCAATTCACTTCTCAATTTTGGAAGTATTTATGAAAATGTCTTGGTATTCGAGTTGAGCTAAGTACAAACTTTCATTCTCAAACCGATGAGCAAGTGGAATGTACTATACAAACTTTAAAAGATATGTTGAGAGCTTGTGTAATTATTTCAAGGGTAATATGGATGATCATTTTCCTTTAACTGAGTTTGCATATAATAATAGTGACATTCACGTATTGGTATTAATCCTTATGAAGATATTTGTCCTAGGAGGCGTAGATATACTATAGGTTAAAGTTGGTGAGGTTGTTTTGATAGACCCCGAGTTGTTTCATGAGGCTACGGAAAAAGTTCAACTTATTGAATGGTTGAAAATGACTATAAGTCAAGAAGAGTCTTAGGTCAGTGTTAGAAGAAGGGATCTTGATTATGATGTTAATAATTAGGTTTACTATGAAGATTTAACCTACGAAGGGTATCATGAGGTTTGGTAAGAATAGAAAGCTTAGTCCCTCAAATATTGGCCCATATAAAATTTTGAGACGCGTTGATAATGTTTCTGATGAATTTGATTTACCTAATGACATAGCATCGATGCATTCGGTTTTCCATGTATCCTAATTAAAATTTGTTGGAGATCCAACATCTATTATATCATTAGATAATCTTAGTATAAAGGAACACCTTTGTTATAAAGATGTTCCGAATTAGATTATAGATCGCCAAGTTTGAAAGTTGAGGAATAAAGAAGTTATATCCGTGAAAGTGTTGTTGAGGAATCAAATGGTTGAGGGTGATACTAAGGAGGTCGAGACCGATATGATGTCCATATATCCTCACCTCTTTAGCTCCATTCATACTCTAACTTGAGGTATTTAGCTCCTCATGGTTCATCTTGTTGGTTTCATGTGTCTTAGTCTTTAGAATGTTTCCATATGCATGCATATATGTTTTATGAACTTTTTTTTGAGTATGTTTTAGGCTGGATTTGATTTTCTCTTCAACAATATGCAATTATATGATTGCATTCATGTTGGGTTGTTAGATGTCTCTCCCTCTCTACTACATTTTTATGATAACTTGAGTGTCATTTGACGACAAATTTCCCAAGGAGGGGATATTGTAACACCTCAGATTTTGGATAAGGAAAGGAAAACATTTTTGGACTACTGTTATGTTGTACGAGTGCATTCCACGAGCCGTAAAAGACATCCGTAGATTATTGGCAGAGAAAAATGAAAATCAATGATGTCCAAATGGTTCTACAGTTAGGGTCTACGGGTTGTAGGAAGTCCTACAGACCGTAGTAGGGTTATTTTAAAAAATTGGGTACTTTTTAAGGTCCCACTACTGGTCTACAATTGAGCAGTACAGATCGTAGACTAGTCTGACAGTAACATTTTTGGAGATGTTGTTATTTTCCTAAATGTTTTAAACCTATACTATAACACCCTATATCCAAAACAGACCAAAAATCAGTTTTTCAGAAATTTTAGGTGCAATCGACGGTCACCGTCATGGACCATAATCTAATCTACGGCCCATACTGCAGGTCCGTAGATTGGTACTGCATCCGCTCGCAAACTCAGGTCAGAAAAATCGGCTAAGTCTCGACCAACAGACGCATCCACGGTCCGTAATTCGGAATACGGTCTGTAGTCTGTGTCCATGGATCAAGACCCCATTTACCCGTCCTCTTACATGAACCATGATAAACTAGTACAATCCGTAGATAGACCTACACACCGTAGGTGTGATCGTAGATGAAGGTTAGCAGCCTATTGGGGGTGGGGGGAAATGTTGTGGGGTCAACTTCAAATGGTCTTAGCTCTTAGCACAAAATGAATTATGTGTCCTATGACCTATGGTATGATAAATAATTGATTATATTTCCAGGGCCACCGAGTTTGCTAAAATTAGATCTCCGAGTAAAAGGTTATGCCCATTTTAGTGAAGGTATATCAAGAAAACTCAAACGACGGACCGTCGATTGAACGACGGGCCGTCGATTGAACGACGGTCCATTAGTCCAGGTCGTCGATTGCTCTGACAACAATTAAATAAGGGGTCTTTTGGTCTTTTCTTACTTCTTTGGACCCCTAAGATACATCTTTTTGACTCTAAATCATGTGATTTTAGTCAGTTTAAGCCTAGAAACAGAACTAAAACTTCCCTAAGTCAAATCATTAATCAAAACTTCGAAATTTCGAAGCAAGAAAGGAAAAAAGGTCAAGAACTGTAGTTCAAGAAAGAAGCAAGGTTCCATTCGTTCCAACCCCGAAATCTAAATAGTTCTCCATGGATATCCTGACCTGGTATGTGGGATTTTACTAATGGATTCCTTTTTTACCATTAGGTCCCTAGTTTTAAGTCAGATTCTTGATTCCCATATCATGAACAGACCTAGTGTTTATAGAACTTCAACAGAATATCATGAATTAGTTAGTTATGTGTTCCAAATCAGATTACCATGTTACTACTCAAATTATCGATGAATTTCAGAACCCTAGCTATGTATTTCTTTAGTTCTTGAATTGGACATGCTAGGTCAAATATTTGAGTTATTCAGTTATATATTCCTTAGTTATTAATGAATCATTATCATATTAATTGTTGCATTCTCAGTTAGCATGTTAAGTTTTGAGTTATCCAGTATTAATAGGAATTCAGTCATAATATGTTAATCACTCAAATCATTGGGAGTAGCATAATACCAAGTTGGACTAGGATTTAGCGTACCCAAATACTCCCATAACTACTAGCCAATTAGGTGTAAGTTTCCTTTGTGGGCATCAGTTTAGTGATCATGCCAAGATGCTTTTATACCTCTGGCAGGGTATATTGGGTCTGTTTGATGGGGGTATACATCGGACTCCACATTTAGCTCAAGTGGTTTTATTATCGGTTATTAGTAACTCCCACAGTTCAGCCAGACTATATTGCATTGACCATATGTACAATTCAAATAGTATTCAGTCTGAGAAGGTTATCAATTTTGTCATTGCATCCAGTTAGCTCAGAATTCAGTATATCATGTTAAGAATACTATAATTGCTTTTGTGCTCCTTCACTTATGTCTCATCTTTACTCTATTCTACATGCTCAGTACTTTTCAAGTACTGACGCATACATGCCCTACATTTTCTCGTGATGTAGGTTCAGGTTCCCAGCATTCAAATCATGCTTAGATCGATTCCTGATCTCTAGTTCAGCAGAATCAGTGGTGAGTCCTCATTCTCCGAGGAAAATATTCATTAGTCTATTTTTAGTACTTTTAGTCATTTCATTTCTGTTTTTTCTAGAGTCAGTTTAGGCTTGTCCCAGCATATCTAGTTAGTTAGAGGCTTATTTTCAGACATAGTTAGTTTCAGCTTGGTATTGAGTTAATATTATCTTTGTATTAACTTATCAGTTTCATATCTCAGTTATAGAATATGGGTATTCCCCATAATTTCATTTTAAATTATGATTTAGCTTCCGAATCAATTTATTATGTTTAGTATGCTCATAATCATGCCAACAGGTTAACTTGGGATCACTTGTGGTCCTAAGACCCATGTGCGCATCTCGGGGCATGACATATACTATCTCATTTTTGCTTATATTCTAAGCCATATATAAAGCTTCTGAGTGCTAAAACAACCCACTTAAAACCCACTCTCCTAATTTTCTAAACTCATCCAAATTCATCTCCCAAATTCTCTCCTAACTGAAGGAAGAAGAAAAAGCTAGGGTTTATTCAAGGAAATCAATTCACCATTGGACTGTGGCTTTAAATATCAAGGTAATTGGGTATTCAACCATGGAGTACATTCTTCCATGGGGTCCCCATGGTTTTTAGTTTCTCCATCTCAAGCTCAATTGATCTAATTAGAGTTCTTAATTCTACATGGGTTTTTCATCCAATTCTGATTTTTATTGTTGGGTAAATCTACTAATGAATTATTTAATCTTAAATGCATAATATTAAGTTGAAATTATTTTGACTCATGCATGATTCATGATTTTCAAAAAAGAACCTTTGTGGAACCCATGAATCTATAAGCTATAAATTTTAGAAGGTTAGGCATGTCTTATGAAAAAGATTTTTATGAAGATAGGATGATTTTAGACAAAATTATCCATGTCAATGATCATTATCTGTGAAGGTATTTCTCACATATGAATTCAGGTTGGTGGAAAGGTTTTCTCACTTGTGCTAAAGTTGTATTTTAAGGAACTACTCTATGTTTTGATTTTTGAAGATGCAAAAGTGGTATTGATCATTGTATTTCCAATGTTATACTAATATTTTACTTCTACTTATTTCATTGGGATTCAGACTTAGCAGTGAAATGACTTTGAGAAGGAGGTTCAAATAGGGTAGTGTCTATTATCAACCTTTTGTCCCTAACTGCACGCCCCCGTAGGATTGTCTTAAATATCCTAGCTAGTGGATCTACTTTTGCAAAATATGATCTGTATGGACTCTACCTTGGCGAGTAGAATTCCCTTCTTCCGATATGAGGGATATGCCAAATTCGACGGTATAGATCTCATGGACTTATTGTCGTTTAAAGCTAATATCTCACTAAAAGAATAAGTTCTTCAAGAGATCTTATGTCTCTCAATTTAAATGTGTTTATATTAGACCCCCAAAATGAGTTAGGGTGTCTAGAGCCTCATTTGTGCCTGTAAGCTTGTTAGCATGTTTGTTTAAAAGTATGCATGGGTTATTTGAAGTTATTTCGAAGTCAAACGTCAAGGGACGACCAAGACGTTTGACGACTAGTCACTAAAGAGGATTTAGATGTTTTCATGGTCTTATATGTGTTTCATTAGCTAATGAATTCCTTATATGATTAATAATGATATTTATAGGTACGATGCTAATTTTCATGATGTTTAAGGTCAAACATCCAAGACGTTCGAAAGTTATCCCTTAAGATGTGCATGTTTGTCATGGTGTGTCTTGACATGTTTTACGCGTTCATTTTGAGTGAAACTTGTATGGAAGGTCTTCAACATGTTAAGGTTTTTATATACGTTGGAAAAGTATGGGTACAACTCCCCAAGGGCCCCGCAAGAATCCCTCAAGGAGGACCCAAAGGTTGTCGACACACTGCCTTGGCACTGTCAATCAACGAGCTCAAATGGCGCCTCGTCCTTCAATCGATGCCCCGTAAATGGGAGGCATTGCTCGACACTTAAAAGTGTGAGCTTATCCTCCCAGAAAGTAGTTGCAGTCGCAAACGATCGAGCAACATGACGTCTCGTCGACCAGACGACGCCCCGTCGACTGTGCTCGTCGATGCTGCCTGCAACAAAAGCCATGCACTATGTTTCATTGAAGGGGTGAATGGTAAATTAAACCCACTTGGTAACCTGACCCTAGTTGGTTTATTTAGTTATTTTTGGGATGTATTTAACTAATCAAAAACATGACAACCCCATTCCCAATTGAATTCACCAAAATAGACTTCCCTCCCAAACCAAACTCTCTCAAGAACCTCCATTGAAGGTGAAGCTCAAGAACAACTTGAACCATGGAATTCCATGGGTTATTAATCATGTTTTAGATGTTTTATTCGACATTAAGGTACGGTGATCCTTCATCGCTAGTAAATCTTCCATCTAGAGAGTTCTCTTCAATGTTTTCAAAGAAGTTTTACGATCAAATCTCTTCATTTTCTATTTAGCCATGGGTTCTTTCTTGAAACATTTTCAAAGGCTTAATCATGATAAATTGATATAATGGACTGAATATAAAGTGAATTTCAATCCAATTGCATGATGAACTCATGTCGCCTTCAACTCTTAAATTAGCCTATGTATGGGCATTGTGATAGTGACATGGTATTAATTGAATTATGATTATAGCATGTTGAATTGCTTATATCAAATGTTTATATTGTATATTGATGGTGAATTGTTAGTGAGTGTTCCATGTGGATCAAGGTTTGATTAGCCTATGTTCTCCTATCTTCCATGGATTCCTAATGTAGCATGCTCACTGTAATCTCGAGTTTATGGCTATTGTAGTAGGAATTCATAAAAGTTATGATTTCTTTAACTACTGCCTTATATTGACGTTATTAATGAGTTTTGGGTATGAATCATTCATGATCAAAGTAAAGGAGTATTGGTAAGAATTGATCTAGGTTCTTCTTGCCTATAGATTGGATGTTGTAATGTGCATGATGTGATCTTAATTCTAGGATAGATAAGCATGAGTTATACTTGATTATTATGTACTTCGGTACTTCCCTAGATTGATTCTATTGATGAAATATGATTGATGATCAATGCAAGTGAATTTGGTTAAAGATATATGTCCTTCTACATTCTAGTATATTGGAGATGTATTGTACTAGTTTGTAGCATGGTCTTGTAGTGTCTTATGCATGGTATCTTTTATGATTAAAGTACATTTAGCTACTGCCCTATATATGAATTGTTTATGGAAAAGAAGTATTGATCAATGATGATCAAAGGGTAAGGAACTGGTAAGAATGCCTATCACTTTTACTTTCTTATAGTATTGATAGTTGATGAAGCCTTGTATGACATTGTGTGGTATGCTCTACTTATGGTGGTGGTGTTTAATTTATTGTCAATATATATGTGATGTGATAATGGACTTGAAGGCAATTATATTCTGAATGTGTGTTGGTGATGATCAACCAATGTGAAGTCTATGCCTAGTCTCCTATTCTAGTTATAATCTAGGTTGAACGACTATTGTATAAGCATGTGTATACTTATGTTAGGGATAGGTTTAAGTGCTACCATTGATGAGTTATGATGGTTGATGTCCCCTTACCTGTATATCCCTACATGAATGTGTGATTAGCCATGGTTAGGAGTCTTGAGTGCCAGTGTTTTAGTTAGCTTGAATCCTATACTAAATTATGTTGTGTGGTCTATGCTTTAATGTGTATTGTGGTCCTAAGCGGCTGGCTGCCTCAATGTGTTGTTGATAGCCATTATGTGATCATGTTGACCATTGTACACAGACTCACACTTCATCCATTCTTACAAGTAATGTAGGTTCAATTTTCTTTGGACAGATAATCTTTTTATTATCAAAATTTAGGGAAGTTACTGCATAAAGTCATACATGTCGATCATAGGGAATTGATGGAGCAGGCACTTGTGTCTACTACTATAAATGTAATATATGTGTCTATGAAGCATGTTATGATTTAGAGGGTTAGTATATCTCTTAGTTCCATAACTATGCTTGCCGCATATGATTTAGCAAGTGATTTCACTTAGTATGCTAACATGTGTTAATGTTCTACCTTGGCTAGGTATGAACACCTTCCCTTGGTGTAAGGATCTACAACACCAAAGTCCATGTAGCACCCATGGTCTTAGTATCGGTAAAGGCTATATTTTCCCTAATTTAAAATGGACGATGAAAGTTAAGTAACGAGCCTAACTAGGATAACCTAATGGTAGGTGCTTAGTGTAGGTGGGGGTTTGAGACTTCACCTATGCATTGCACAAGTGGATCTTGAGGGAAGTCCTTGGAAGGTGTTCTAATGCATGTGTCTATGTATATGTTTATTATGAATGACTTTGTAGTCTTTTATATATGATGTCTTTCTTAATGTGTAGGATGGTGGGTTACTGACTATGTGAATGAAGATTCTACTTGAGTTGCATATAGTTGATTAGAGTGGTATGTTTGTAGTGTGAAGTGCATGTTTTGATGTTTACGTTCTTATGATAAGTTTACTAAGTATGTGTGAGGTTATGGTTCTTCACATGTACATTGTACTAGTAGACTTAGAATAGGATTATGGGTAAGGTCATTGACTATGGTTCACTGTAATGTCTTTAGGATCTAAGACTTAAAGATGTCTTGTGGTGTACTATACTTTTATAATGGTATGTGATGGCTTATGTAGAATGTATGTGTAATTTCCTTGTGGCTTTAAGGTGATGCATTGCACAAAGTATAACTAGAGGGTTACTTGGAAGGTTTTAATGAGTTAAAAAAAAAAGAAGTTACTGTAAAGAGAAGAAAGTCTACTATAATGTGGAGTAATGTGACTCTAAAATGCCTTGAATTATATGTATGATTTTATATGATGTTTGGACTTTGAATATGCCTATATGAAGTATGTAAATGATATAATGCTTATTTTATAAAAGGTTTAGGAAGTTTTCACAAAAAGGCATGAGATATGATTTGAAGTAAAATGTCACTTTTAAATGCATGTTTTTGCGTGGTTGCCATACTTAGTGTATTCTTTTACTAACTACATTCTTCTCTACTTTCTACACAAAGTGTAGGTTATGGATGCTTAAAAGCATGTCTCTATGTTGAGGAGCTTGTTATGTGTTTCCCAAGCTCAAACAAAAGGAATCCTTAATATTCAAGGATGTCCTGTGTCATGTTATGTTTTAAGTCTTGTAATTATATACTTGTGATTATGTTGTAAGGGTCGTTTCTCTAACATACTCTAATGATGTTGAGTCTAGGATGGAAAAAAATGACTAGAGTCAAAATATGTACTTATGATGTTTTATATATAAGAAGTGAAATTTCTAGCATATGATGTGCTATGAAAAGTTTAAAAGTTTTGCTAAATTTACTATGACGATGTGTTGAATAATAACTATGGGCTTGTATAAAACCTTCGAGAGGTCAAGTACGCCATGTTACTTCTAGGGGGTGCTCTCCCGTCGTGACAAACGTGGTATCAGATCATTAGGTTTATGAAAGTGGTTTTAGGGTCCAAAGTCTTATATTGCCACATCTAGTAGAGTCTCGATCATCGGTGGTGAGTCGCGTCACATCTATGAGCGAGAGTCTATATTATGATAGATTTTCCCCTTTTCATCATTCTCTTGTCATGCCATAGATTTTAACTCTATAAGATCTATCTCTTATGCTTTCTTGTTCGGTAGTCTTTTAGATGTGATTGCTTAGACGAGATGGTATCTCTATGCTTGAGGAGAAAAGGTGAGTTTTGATACTTATCTTGGTTTTATGGTTTCATGAGTATGTGTGAAGGTTAATTTTGGTATCTTTTGATGATATGATGTCCTTTGTGACTATATATGAGAATTATGTGAAATAACATGTTATGTTGAGTAATGTATGTCATGATATAGTTAAAACATGCTCGAAGTTGTTATGGTTAAAAATGAGTCTTTTTTTGGATTGGCATGCTACTATATGACTTTGCATGATGAGAGTCTTATGATATGGTTTAGACTTGAAATAGTTTGAAGAATGTAGTAAATATCACATTGTGCATGTTGCCTAAGTATATATGTTGCTTTGTTTGGATTGGAGTATTTTCTATAGACTTGATCTTAGAAGTAAGGGTAGCATGTTTATCTTGGTAGGGTGATGATATGGGTTTGATTGGCCTAGAAGTTACCTTACTGTAATGTTCATGGAAAAGAAAAAAGCCTTATGGTTAAGTCTCCTCTATTGTCCCCCTAATGTTTTGTGACCTTTGATGTTCATGGTATACTTGAAACCTTATGTGGTTGGATAGTATGACCTAACTTGACAATTGGAGGATGATTTGTCTAAGATAATAAGGTGTAGTATGCCTTTGGTATTCCTATATTGACTTACAGTAATTCCTTCTGAAGTGGTAATCAGTTTTTAAGTGATAATAATGAAGGTAGATAAGTAAAGATCCTCTTGAGGTTGGGTTTAGTTGCTCTTAATTGGGTTTACCCTAAGTGGGGGATGGTGATGTGAGTAGTAAGGGTGTAGATATTTCTACCTTGTTCTCCTATTCTTACTTGAGCTTGAAACTAAAGAATTCCTAGAAGCTTGTTCATGATAGAAGTCTTCTTTAAAGTATGAATTGCATGACCTGTATATGTTTGATATGTCCTTATTGCCCCTATCTTAAGAGCATTTTGATGATTCTAAAGTACTTGAAAGGAAATTTTGATTGACATCATGCTTTTTTCATGTTTATTGTGCGTCTTGATATGCTAGTTGTGCATTTAACTTCATGAGATAAGGTAAAAAGCATGTCTGAAGTCACTCTTAATGTGTAATGCTTAGCCTTATAATGAGAAATTGAGCCTCTTTAAAATGAAAAATGATGAATCTCTTGAAAACAATGTGACTTTTACGGTGAGAAAAGCATGATCGTAGGCTCACTTTTGAAAAGTGAAGGCATGTTTAGCTATTGTCCTTGTGTGTGTCTATAAATTTTGAAGACTTTCCCCTAAATGATGCATATTGATGAAGCTAGTGTTATGCTAGAGATTGAAATTATGTGAAATGACTTCCTATTGTTGTGATGTGTGTGGTGTGAATTGCCATTTTGACTTCATTAGGAACAAACTAATGAGCATGCTAGGGTTAAAAGTTGAGAAATTCTCATTTAACATGAATAGACCTATTTGCATTGCTTTCCTGCGAACTCATGAGACATGTAAGTGTGTTGAGGAGAAGGATATTCCTCCATGGAAACTAATAAGCATGGTATGGTTTATTATGACCCTCATGGCACTAGGCCTAACTAATATAGATCCTTGTTGATTCAATTCACAAGTCTATGTGCATTGAAGTATGAGTGTCTAATTAGTTTGTTGAGTTTTGTGGAATCTACCTTTGTGTGATCTTACATGATGAGATCTTGATAAAATGAAGTGCAATGACCATGTTATGATTAGGAGAAGGATGTTCCTTGTATGAACATGATAAGATCCTATATTTGATGCGTTAAAGAGTGAGTGAATAAAGGTTTTGCTTGCTTGTGTTTCATTGAGTGCTAAATGGTTTGAAGTTGTGTTCCTTTTAAGTTTGGTGCATTAACTTCTATATGATGATGTTATTACTGTTGTATCTGCTCTATGATTCATTGAAGTCCTTGTTGTGATTTAAGTGTTCTAAGTGTCATTCAAGGATGAATGTTCCCAAGTGGGCGATATTGTAAGATCCCCAAAATGAGTTAGGATGTATAGAGCCTCTTTTTTCCTAAAATATTTATAAAATGTTAATTAAGTGTTTTGAATTATATATGGGTGATTTGAATTCATTTGTAAGTCAAACGTCAAAGGACGGCCAAGACGTTTGACGACTAGTCACCATAGAGGCCTTAGATGTTTTCATGTGTGTCATTAGATTATGAAGTCCTTATATGAGTAATAATGATTTTTATAGTTAGTATGTTGAGTTTCATCAATTTTAGAGGTCAAACTTCATAGAATGTCCAAGACGTTTGAACGTTAGCTCTTAAGATGTGCATGTTTGTTATGGTGTGTCTTGAGATGTTTTACGTATTTGTTTCGGGTGAAACTTGTATGGAAGGTCTTAAATATGTTAAGGTTTATATTTATGTTCAAAAGTTCCGGGTACGACTCCCCAAGGGCCTTGCAAGAAGCCCTCAAGGAGGACCCACAGGCTGTCGAGACACTGCCTTGGGAGTGTTAATCGACAAGCTCAAATGACGCCTCATCCTTAAATCGACGCCCCGTCGATGGAAGGCGTTGCTCAAAATTTAGACGTGTGATCTTATCCTCCCTGGAAACAGCTGTACTCGCAAACGACGAAGCAACAAAATGGCTCGTCGACTAGCCCTGACGACTGTGCTCGTTGATGCTGCCTGCAACAAAAGCCATGCACGTTGTTTCATTTATTCACCCCACGTGCTAAACTGACCCTATTTGGTTTATTTGGTTATTTTGGTTGTATTTAAGTGATCAAAAATATGACAACTCCATTCCCAATTGAATTCACAAAAACTAGACTTCCGTCCCAAGCAAAACTCTCTCTAGAACCTCCATTGAAGGTGAAGCTCAAGAACATCTTAAAGCTTGGATTTCCATGGATTATTCATCAAGTTTTAGAGGTTTTCTTCTAATTAAGGTATGGTGATCCTTAATCTCTAGTAAATCCTCCATCTAGAGAGTTCCCTTCAATGTTTTCAAAGAAGTTTTACGATTAAATCTCTTTTTCTTCAATCTAGACATGGGTTCTTTCTCGAAACGTTTTCAAAGGCTTAATCATGATAATTTGATATAATGTACTGAATAAAAAGTGAATTTCAATCCAATTGCATGATGAACCCATATCCCCTTCAACTCTTAAATTAGCCAATGTATGGGCATTGTGATCGTGACTTTGGTATTGATTGAATTATGATTCTAGCAAGTTAAATTTTTTATATCTAATATTTATATTGTATATTGATGGTGAATTTTTTGTGAGTGATCAATGTGGATCAAGGTTTGATTAGACTATGTTCTTCTATCTTCCATTGATTCCCAATGTAGCATGCTCACTGTAATCTCGAGTTTATGGAAATTGTAGTAGGATTTCGTTTAAGTTATGATTTCTTTAACTACTGCCTTATTTTTATGTTATTGATGAATTTTTGGTATGAATCATTCATGATAAAAGTATAGGAGTCTTGTTAAGGATTGATCTAGGTTCTTCTAGCCTATAGATTGGATGTTGCAATACATGATGTGATCTTATTTCAATGGTAGATGAAGCATGAGTTATACTTGATTTTTATGTCTTTAGTTACTTTCCCTAGATTGATTCTATTGATATATATCATGGAAGATCAATGCAAGTGAATTTGGTTAATGATCTATGTCCTTTTACTTTCTAGTATATTGGTGATGTATTGAACTAGTTTGTAGCATGGTCTTGTACTGGTTTATACATGGTTTCTTTTATGATTAAAGTACATTTAGAAACTTCCCTATGTATTAATTGTTGATGAAAAAGGAGTACTGATCAAGGTTGATCAAAGGGTAAGAAATTGGTAAGAATGCCTATCTCTTTTACTTTCTTATAATATTGATAGTTTATGAAGCCTTGTATGGCATTGTGTGGTATGGTCCACTTATTGTGGCGGTGTTTACTTTATTGTCAATATATATGTGATTTGATCATGTCCTTGAAGGAAATTATATTGTGAATGTGTGTTGGTGATGATCACCAAGTGTGAAGCCTATGCCTAGTCTCCTATTCTAGTTGTGATTTAGGTTGTATGACTATTCTATAAGCATGTGTATAATTATGTTAGGGAAAGGTTTAGGTGCTTCCATTGATGAGTTGTTATGGTTGATGTCCCCTCACCTATATACCCCTACATGTATGTGATTAGCCATGGTTAAAAGTCTTGAGTACAAGTGTTGTAGTTAGCTTGTTTCCTATGCTAAATTGTGTTGTGTGGTCTATTCTTTAATGTGTATGGTGGACTTAAGATGGTGGATGCCTCAATGTGTTGCTGATAGCCATTGTGTGATCATGTTGACCATTGTACACACACTCACACTTCATGCATGCTTACAAGTAGTGTAGGTTCATGATGTCTAATGAAAGGTATTCTCATGAGCACTTGTGTCTACTACTATTTATGTAAAGTATGTGTCACAGAAGCATGTTATGTATTCCATTATCAAGGATGAATTGATAGGTGTACTAGTATGGGAAAGGGTATGGGACTTTGTCTATGTATTGCACATGTGTGCCTTGATAGGATAGTTCCTAGGTTTGGTTATATATGTTATGAATATGAATGTATGGTTAAGTGATGAACATGTATTATATGCATATTTAAAGTATGATTAAGTGTGACCTTATTGTGTTATGTGAATGTTTTTCTCACATGTATACACACACACACATGTATGATAATCTAGTCAATGGATGAACCTTGAAAGGTGTGTCAAGTGTACCCTAAACTAGATAGGTGCTTACATATGCTATGTCCATGTGAAAGGGTTTCTCACATGATTTAGGTTGATGAACTTTCATCTATGACCTATGAGATAAGATATGAGGAGTCAATCTTCTAAAGCCTACATTTTATAAGGAATGTTAATAAAGGCTTTTAATAAAGGAAACTTAGCTTAGCACCTAGTGAACTTGACAATGAGAGGTGTTGGCTTTCCTTGCAGGAAGATTATCCATTGGGCTCTCACAGAGTGTTAACTTCCCTTGGAGGAACGTTCACCTATGGTTCCACATGAGGTGTTGACTTTCCTTGAGGAAGATTCACCCATGGTTTCTCATGAGATGAGGCTTCAATGCTAATGAGCATGTAGAGGGTTATGTATATCACTTAGTTCCATAACTATGCTTGCCACATAGGATCTAGCAAGTTATTTCACTTAGTATGCTAGCATGTGTTAATGTTCTACCTTGGCTAGGTAAGAACACCTTCCCTTTGTTTAAGACTCTACAACACCAAATTCAATGTAGACCCCATGGTATTAGTGTCAGTTAAGATTATAGTTTCCCTAAAGTAAAATAAATAATGGAAGTAAAGTAAGGACCCTAACTAGGATAACCTAAAGGTAGCTTCCTAGTGTAGGTGGAGGAATGAGACTTCACTATGCATTGCACAAGTGGCTATTGAGGGATGTCCGAGGAAGGTGTTCTAATGTATGTGTCTATGTATATGTTTCATATGCATGACTTTGTAGTCTTGTTTATATGATGAGGTCCTTTCTTATATATCAGATGTTGGGTTTATTGACTATGTGAATGAAGATTCTACTTGAGTTGCATATAGTTGATTATAGTGGTATGCTTGAAGTGTAAAGTACATGTTTTGATGCTTATGGTCTTATAATAAGTTTACTAAGCATGTGTGAGATTATGGGGCTTCACATTTAAATTGCACTAGTAGACTTGGAATAGGATTGTGAGTAAGGTCATTGACTATGGTTCACTGTAATGTTTTTAAGGTCTTAGACTTGAAGGTGTCTTGTGGTGTGCTATACTTCTATGATGGTATGTGATGAATTGTTTAGAATGTATGTATGATTTCCTTGTGGCTTTAACATGATTGATTCCATAAAGTATCACTAGAGGGTTACTTGGAAGGTTAATGAGTTAAGAAAAAGAAGTCATTGTAAAGAGAAGAAAGCCTACTGTAATGTGAAAGTTCTTACTGTAATGTGACTCAAAAATGCCTTAAATTATATGCATGATTTTATATGATATTTGGCCTTTGAATATGCCTATATGAAGTATGTAAATAATATAATGTTTATTGAATAAAGGTTTTATGAAGTTTTCACAAAAAGGTATGAAATATGATTTCAAGTAAAATGTCCCTTTTAAATGCATTTTTTTGCATGGTTTCCATACTTAGTGCATTCTTGTACTAACTCTATTCTTCTCTACTTTTTACTCAAACTGTAGGTTATGGATGCTTAGAAGGATGTCTAGATGTTGAGGATCTTGTTATATGTTTCCCAAGCTCAAGCAAAAGGAATCCTTAAGATTCAAGTATGTCCTATGTCAAGTTATGTATTTAGTCTTGTAATTATATACTTATGATTATGTTGTAAGGGTCGTGTCCCTAATACACTCTAATGATGTTGAGTCTAGAATGGGAAAAAGAGACTAGAGTTTAGATATGTACTTATGATATTTTATATATATGAAGTGAAGTTTCTGTCATATGATGTGCTATGAAAAGTTCAAAATTTTCCGCCAAATTTACTTTGACAATGCAATGAATGATAACTATGGGCTTGTATAAGACCTCCGCGAGGTCAAGTACGCCATCTTACTTCTAGGGGGGTGCTCCTCGGTGTGACAATTTACCATATTTTATGATTTACATGTCATTGTTTCTTTAAGCCTTTAAATGCCTAAATGTTGATTTAAAGCTCATGTATTTAAACTCGTCATAGTATCATGTTTGTTTATGCATATTCACTCGAAAATAGTACATTTCATGTACTAATATATACTTGTTACTACATTGTGTCATTAATGTAGGATACGACACTCTTACATGTCATATTCATAGATAGTTGGTCATTATGTCAGTTCTGATAGTTTTTGAGTCCTCATGTTCCTAGGACTGACAAAATTTTAAGAGTCCTAGGATTTATGATAAGTCGCACTAAGTAGAGTCCTTTTCATGGGTGTGAAGTGCACCACATCTATTGAGAGGGAGATTATGAAGTGTTCTAGGAAAAAACTTCACTTTCTTGTTACTCTTATCGTGCGTAAGGTATAATCTAATTCATTTCTAACTCGACATTCTATTTTTGAGATAATGCCTCCTCGTAGAGCTTATGCTAGGAATGTGAATGCCAAGAATGCAAACAGAGCTACTCCAGACCCAGATCAGCAAGTCTCCAATGCTGAATTCAGGAATTCCATTTAGATGTTGGCTCAGAGTATTGTCAACCAGAATAATCAGCGGGTTCAAGCTCATGTGAGCGAAAATGGTGGATCAACATCAGCTAGGGTCCGTGACTTTGTTAGGATGAATCCCCTTGAGTTCTTAGGATCTCAAACTAATGAGGATCCCCAAAAGTTCTTGGATGAGATCCAGAAGATCTTTGAGGTGATACAAGTCACTGTAATTGATCAGGTTGAGTTGGCATCATACCAGCTGAAAGATGTTTCTCATATCTGGTACACTCAATGAAAGAAAAATAGGGGTACAGATGCAACTCCTACTACTTGAGAGTGCTTTAGTGATACCTTTTTGGACAGGTTTTTCCAAATAGAGTTTAGAGAATCAAAGGCTCAGGAATTCATGAACTTAAGACAGGGTAACATGACGGTCCAAGAGTATGGCTCAAGTTTAACCAACTCGCAAGGTATGTCCCTCATATGTTTGCGATCTCCAGGGCTCATATGAATAAGTTATTGCATGGAGTGTCAGATTTGGTCAAAAATGAGTGCAGGAATGCTATGTTACTAGGAGATATGAACATCTCTAGGCTTATGACTCATGTTTAATAGGTTGAGCATGATAAACTTAGGGAACAATCTGAGTAAGAACGCTAGGACTTGGAATTATGACTATTATCAGCAGAAATCGGGTGGTGAAAATTGCTCGCAGAGTCAACAGAAGTTTTCAGACCCAGCCCCTTCATCAGCTAGTGTTCCATCCTCTAAGAACAGGTGTGACCAGAAGGTTATAGCACAAGGCTCTAAGTCTCAAGGAAGTGTTTGAGGCACAAAGACTTACCCCACTATCCCTAAGTGTAGTAAGAACCATCCAGGCGAGTGCCTCAAAGGAAAGAAAAGATGTTTTGGGTGCGGTCAGTCTGGTCACAGGTTGAGGGATTGTCCTTCTAGACAGGGTCAAGGAGGCGGTAATGGTAGGGCTCAGTCTACAAGTTCACCACCACCAGCAAGTCGCTTGAATAAAAAGGGTAACTCATCTAGTACAGGTCACGGTCAGCACCAGAACAGGTTGTATGCTCTTCAGGCTCTCCAGGATCAGGAAGGTTCTCCTGATGTAGTCACTAGTACGTTAGGAGTTCTTCACCTTGATGTTTATGCATTTTTAGATCCAGGGGATACTTTTTCTTTTGTAACTTCATACGTAGCATTCCAATTCATTGTTAGTCAAGATATTCTCTCAGAACCTTTATTAGTCTCTACACCAAGCGGTTACCCAATTATAGCTAGACGGGCATAAAGAAATTGCCCTGTCACAGTATCTCAGAAAGTCACCTCAGTAGATCTTGTAGAGTTAGAAATGGTAGACTTTGATTTCATTATTGGCATGGATTGTTTATATATCTATTATGCCTCAGTGGTTGTAGAATTAGGATTGTTCAATTTCAGTTTCCAGATGAACCAATCTTAGAGTGGAAGGGTATTAGCTTAGCGCCTATGGGTCATTTCATTTCTTACCTTAAGGCCATATGGATGATCGCCAAGGGTTATCTCTATCATTTAGTTCGGGTTAATGATTGTAGCTCTAAAACCGTAATTCTTGAGTTAGTTCGAGTAGTGAGTTAATTTCCAGAAATATTTCTAGAAGATCTTCCCGAAGTTCCTCCTAAAAGGGAAATTGACTTTGGAATTGATCTCCTTCTAAATACCCAACCTATATCTGTTCCTCCTTACAGAATGGCTCCAACAGATCTTAATGAATTGAAAGAGTAGTTGAAAGACCTTCTAGATAAAGGTTGCATCAGAGCTAATATTACACCATGGGATGAACCAGTATTGTTCTTAAGGAAGAAAGATGGTTCTCTTAGAATTTGCATTGAGTATAGACAGTTGAACAATGTCGCAATCAAGAATAATTATACCATCCAAAGGATTGATGACTTGTTTGACCATCTTCAGGGTGCTAGTCACTTCACAAAGATAGACCTCCAATCGGGTTATCATAAGCTCAGAGTCACAGATAGTGACATTTTGAAAACAGCCTTCAAAACTTGGTTTGGTCATTATGAGTTTGTAGTTATGTCGTTTGTACTATCAATGCTCTTGCAGGTATCATGGATTTGACGAACAGAGTGTTCAAACAATACTTTGACTTATTCGTTATAGCCTTTATTTATGATATCCTTATTTTCTCTAGGAATAAGGAAGAACATGCGAGTCATTGGAGAGTTGTTCAGCAAACTCTTAAAGAACACCAGTTATTTGCTAAGTTCAGCAAATGTGAGTTCTAGTTGCAAGTCGTTGCTTTCTTACTCATATTGTATCGAACAATGGTATCCGTGTAACACTCCAAAGGCCAAGACCTAATTTAAAGCCTCGCATGAGTTTCTAAGGTTTGTAACACTGTTTTGAGGTAAAAAAAAATATTTATAAGTCATGTAGGAAGTTTTATAGTCAAGACGTCAAGAAACATTCATGACGTCTAGAGACTAGTGAAAGAGGTGCTAGTGTTCCTTATCTTATTTCACAATGTTTTAGGAGTCTAAATTTTGTGAAATTTTATGGGAAGGTGTTAAAAGTGATTAAAATATGTTTAGGGTCAAAATTTCTTGGTACGACTCCCCAAGAACCACCCTTCCACTTTGGTCAAAAGCTGTCAAAAAGAAGTGTCTACTTATGAGGTGCAGGCGATGAGGAGTAGGTGGATCGATGTGGCGTCGATGCCTCCGTCAACCAACACTTAGACACTTTTCCAAAAGTGTCCAAATGACCAGTCTCTGACACCAGCAATGGATATGCAGGACGGTTGGGGGAATGGGCATAGGTTGACCTACGAACCGTAGGTTGTGGTCTCATAGGTCAAGCCTGCACTTTTCGTGTTAAGTTTAATTGGTTCATTTAATTAAGTTAGTTAGTTAGGGGTTTGATTATGATTTAAGGGTCGGTTAATTAGATTAGTTAATGACCTATATAAACTAACCTAATCCTAAACCCCACTTAACATATCACTTTTTCCAAATCCAAATTGCTCTTTCTACGCTCTACTTTCTCTCTCCCAAAGAAGACTCCATAGAAGACCAAGGTTTAAGGTTTATAGTGAAGCAAGATGTTCTCTTTTACCAGCAATCTTCAAATAATATCAAGGTATGGGAACATTTCACCTCTTGGATTCCTTTCCCCAAAGGGTTCTTCCAACATTGCTTTTCAAAAAGATGGTTTCATATGGTTTATTTTGGTTATTATGATTATATTATGATGTATTAGTTATAAATTATTATAGTTCTTGATGAATTAACCAAGTATGTGGAATAGATCATGAATTGGCCCAAATTCCTAACCCTAGCTCATGAACTTATGTTGAATTGATTAGTATTGATGCGATTGATTTAGTTCTTGTATTATTTACAATTGTATGATGTTATTACACCTATTGATGTATGAAATTGTTTTGGTTGAGGATAATACTAATGATTATGTCTTTTGAAGGAGATATGGTAATACTTTGTGATCTTAAACCTTTACTTTAATTGTAATGGCTTGTAATCTGTGAGGAAGTTCAATTGAAGTATATATTGTGATTGTATTAAGTAATTTTTGGTATGATGATGTAACTGAATTGTCCTGATTACGTGAAGATGTGAGATTCTGTTAATATGTAATGATATAAGGTTGGTTATGAATTGCGTATGTGCCTTATTATGACACGATGATGATAATGTGTTGATCTCACATATGAGGGTTGTATTGAAAGGATATTTTAATGCAATTCTTAATGATCTAAGTATATGAATATACAAGGGGTTAGTCTCCTATGGCCTATACTAAGTTATGATGATTAATGAAGGCTTAAAGACATTTCAAAAAGGGCCTCTAGCTTAGCATTGAGTGAACTAGTGGTGATAAGTGTCCCTTCCCCAATGTGGGAAGGTAGGTTCACCATGATACTCATGATATTGGAGACTACAATGCAATGTGCATAAATAGGGTCGCAAATACATCTCCTAGTTCTTGAACTATGTTGCGCCCATAGGAATACTAGCTAGTGGATCCACCTAGAATGTTATGTTCATGTTTTGGTACTACCTTGGAAAGTAGTTCACCTTCTTTCGGTGTAGGGTTTCGTGAAACCAAATTCCACATTTAGCTCATCTGGTCTATGTCCGTTAAGGTAAGTTACCAAAAGTAAAATGAAATAAAGAAGTGAACACAAACTAGGGTGACTTGAGGGGTTGACTTAGTCTAGGTAGGGGTATGGGATTCTACCTATACATTGAACTAGTTGGCTTTGACGGAAGTCCTAGAAGGTTGTTCTTATATTATATAAAGTAAATGTTATGCATATGTTGGCTATACATGTTGATGAACCTATATGAAGTTAGTTTCACTTATGAGCATGTTATTTGCCTATATTGCTATGAATGATGATGATTACTCTTGATTCCATGCTATATGAAGTTAGACAATATTTGTTATTCTTTGTTGGGTTTACTTGATTGAGTAAGGTTATGGGGCTTTACTTGGGATGTTGGATTATGAGTAATGGTCTTGTGTATGTTGTAATGTTATGAACTTTTATGCATGCTTTATTATTATACCATAATATTGGAATTGGTTTGTCTATGTATTCAAATATGCTATTATACATGTTGACTTGGTTATACTTGATGATGTTGGACTTGTGTTATACATGGATCTTATCTTAAGTTGTATTGATCATGAACATGATTTATGCTATTGTGATCCTTATGTGGTATATGCTCTCTTGTATGTGCACTAAAGGTTTCTAAATGACTTAGCATGTTTTCTAAAGTTGATGTCCCCTTTCTCATGCGTCCTTCAAAAATTTTATATTCATATTCCCATACTTACTACAAGTGTGTACGAACCCATATTTTTTATGTTTCTACAATTATGTAGGTTTCTACCGTTGAGCTTCTAGAAGGGACATTGAAGATAACTTGGATTCCCGTTTCCAAGTTTGGTAGGTGTAACAACCCTAATAATGGATATGCTAAGTAATGCTTAATGTGTTTGGAATGCCTATGTTTAGACCGGGTTCACACGGATTAATGCGCATAGAACCAGACCTCTGAACCCTTGCTACAACCAAACCAACTAACTTGGGGAGTTAATTGAGCTAGGAAAGGTTGGTTCCAGCCATGTAGGGCTCTCCAATACGAAGATTTACTCGAAGGTGTCTTTACCGGACATAAAAAGAGAAAATCTTAGGTTGGAGGGTCTAGGAGTAAAATGGTCTTTTTCCAAGCTAAGGGTGGTATCGTAATTATCCTAAATATAATTAATTATTTAATTAACAAGCTGGAGGGGTATTTTGGGGAGAGAGGGCAAAAAATTGGCTCTTAGAGTGAAGTCTTTCTCCACCCGGGTTTGAACCTAGGTGGAAACAATGAATAAATTTGTTTTTAATTTAAGTTGTTAAATTAATGTAATTAATTAATATTTATTATTGATTAGCTGATTTAAAATAAAAGGGAAATCAGATTTTTTCTCATTTAATAAAACCTTATTTGACTTATGTTAATATTTTCCGAAAATGTAACTACGTGTGTTTGGGTGTGTTGCCGTGGCTATTCGTCACGGTTTAGGACTTGAAATGGCATGTTAGTTCTTTGTATTTCATGTACAAATGTTTATGTAAATCATGATGTTCATATGACTTGAAATGTGGCTGATTTGAGCGATAATCTCTTGGCTAAATGAATCCATTAAAATGCACCTAAGAACGTATTAAATGATCTATGAATTATCCGGTGAATTTACGTATAAAGGTTGATGAAAGTGAGCTGATAACGTGACAAAAATTACAGCAACTTGTAAGATTTGTTTCGGCTAAACATGGATGAACAAATCTGAAATTATAAATAAGTGTAAATTAGGTGAGGTCATCAGGGATCGAACCCGAGACATACACGTGTAAAACACTACAAAACGTAAGTGAAGAAATGGGGTTAAGGGGATTCGAACTTGGGTGCTCCTGGCTAGAAAATAATGTATGAAAATAAGAAATGAGAGGAGTTCGATTCGAACCCACAACCTCTCGGTCAATCTTAATAAAAAAATGAAAAAGAAAATAGATGTGAGGCTTGGGAATAGAACCCACGACCTCTAGGCGGAAAATGAGAATTGAAAGAAAAATAAAGTGAGGCTGTGGGGGTTCGATCCCACACCCTCATGGTTAACTCGAAAATGGCAAGGAAAAAGAAAAAAATAAAAGGGGTTGTGGGGGTCCAATCCCACAACCCCTCGGCCAAGGAAGAGAAATTTCTAAGGAAATAAATTAAAGGAACAAAGGTGTTGGGGCTCGATCTTGGGTCACCAAACGGTGTGGACCAAAATAAAATAAATGAAAAAAGTAAATATTGTGCAAGGGATTCGAAACCGGGTTCCCTTGCCTGAATTTTGTATTGATACATAAGTCATATGTAAATTAAATATTCAAGAATAAAACGGCCAACTTAGATCGAAATCGAGATCTTGGCATACATAAAATATGCATAAGTCTTGTACCACATAATCTTAGGAAGATATGAATCACTTAAACGAACTACGAATGAATCCTCATGGCTTGTATGTATAGACCCATAAGTCTATCATATGTTTAAAAATAAGTGAACCTAAGATGTATCTAATGAAATGATGTCACCCTACAAGGGTTAAGTAAGAGTGTAAAACACACTAAACGGCCAAGTGCATTGGAACATGATGAAATAAACAATGAAATGATGAAATGAACAATGAAATGAACAATGAAATGATGAAACCCTAGAAGGGTTAGGTAAGAGTGTGAAACACACTAAATGGCCAAGTGCATTGGCATAAGATGTAATGAACATTCACGTAAAAAGGGGTGAGTAATAATGAAGAGCAAAGGTGATAATGTTAATGAATGTGGTGACAACATGATATGAGGCTAATGTAAAAGACAAGGGCAATCTCAAATGATCCTAAGTAAATGTTACAATAACGTACTCCCCTATGAGAGTGTAAAGTTAATGAAGAGACCAGTCTTTGTGAACACTCTAATGAAAGTATTGAGATTAATACACTTAATACTACTGATGAGATGAGAAATCATCTATTGAGCTACAATGTCCTCATACTAGAAGCTAGCTTCCATGACGTATGAGTTGAATGTAATGCAACTTCATACTGAGCACCGATAGACTAGCTATGAACGGTGATGCCTTCTTTCAGGAAGAGCCGAGGTTCATGTAACTCTCATGAGATGAGACTGTCCAGCATGCCGGGTATGGGTCTCGTTAAATCCTTACTCTTTGAACCTAAACTGCTAATATAGGGATCTGACAAGGTTACGAAATGAACACTAGCCTATGAATGAAATGAAATGAAGTATTTATGAATTAATGAAGTAGACCTTGTGTTTGCTAAAGAAGGCTCCCTAGTTAAGGTCCCATATGTTGAGCCCTCATTTTGGGAAGTCTTGATGTCATGTCCATGATTCCAAGGTCTCATGACATATGAACGAATGATATGAAAAATTTTATGTGCTATATGCTATGTTATGTGCTATATGCAAGATGTTATGTGTTGTGTGCAATACGATAAGTATGATGATGCATGTTACTCTCATGGCATGACTTTCCTAATCCAAATTTGGCAGGTCCACTGACTTGACTTTCAATAATAATGTTGTTAGGAAAGAGTGTTCTTACTTATGCCTGTCCTTGGTGTGTGCTTGCATATACCCATACTTAGTACAAGTGTGTACTAATCCCATACAATTCTTCAATTTTAGGTGCAGGCACAGGTGGACGCTAGAGCTTACAGGTTGACGTTGCAGCTATGCCGATGTGGAGCTTTTATCCAGACTTGGTAGGCCCTCATGCTTTCGAGGATGTCTATCGTTATTATCTAGCTTAGACGTAGGCTATAGCTAGAGGAGCATGTTCCACTAGTTATTCTTTCCACTTTTGTTGAGACTTTGTTTTGGTGTCGTTTTGGAAAAAATACTTTAATGCAATTATGAACTGTTTCTTCCATTTGATTATCTCTATATTAGATGGTGGATTCGTGAATGTTTATGAGTTTAAGTAGAATGAATTATGTGAATGTGAGTTAACAAAAAGTTCAAAATTTCCGCTAAAATTAACTTAGATGAAGTAAGTATGACGTATGTAGGCTTGTCTTTGACCTCTGAGAGGTCAACGACGCCGGTCTCGTCTGGGGTCTAGATTCTGGTCATGACAAAGTTTGTACCAAAGTGCTAGGTTAAATTCTGAGGATAATAAGTTCACATTAACTACATTGAGAAGTTTCTAAGTCATGGTAGTGATGTGCACCACTATCCTGAATTAGAGACTACATGATGCATAGGAATATTTCTTTCTTGTGATGTTATCGTGACTTTTCTAATGTCTGATTTTCTTGGTGTTATGAGCGTGTCTAACATCAATCCTTGTTGTTTTTAAGAAAATGAATACCAGGAGAACAATTTGTCAAAGGAGAGGAGGAGCAGCTGTTGGGGGCAATCAGGTTCCATCCCAGTCTCTAGTTGAAGGAGTGGCTATGCCGGTTTACCCTGCTGGGTTGACATATACTAAGTTGAGGGCATCTCTACCCCAGATGGCACATGCCATCACTATGCAGGCCCAGGCCATGACTGAACAGGTCAACCGACAGAATGTTTAGAGGGAGAACCCACCAGTTCGCAGTATGGCTGACAGGTTGAGAGACTTTATGAGGATGAATCCTTCTATTTTCACAAGGTCTAAGACTTCAGAGGATCCTCAAAAGTTTGTGGATAAGGTGCATAAGATATTTATGGCTATGCGGTCCAAAGATACCGAGAAAATAGAGTTGGCTTCCTATCAACTCAAGGATGTTGCACAAACTTGGTGCACGATGTTTCAAGATAGCCGAGTTTTGGGAGGAGTTTCGGTAACTTGGGAGATTTTTAAGACAACCTTCCTTGAGAGATTCTTTCCTAGGGAGATGAGGGAGGCCAAGGTTGAGGAGTTCATCAACCTTAAACAGGAATCCATGACAGTCAGGGAGTATTCCCTGAAGTTCGTTAAGCAATCCAGGTATGCTACTTTCTCTAGTATCTAACAGCAAGGATGAGATGAGTACTGAAGTTTGTTAAACTATCCAGGTATGCTACTTCCCTTGTATCTAACTGTAGGGATGATATGAGTAGGTTCCTCACAGGAATCAATAGAGATCTGGAAAAGGAGTGTCTATCTGCGATACTCCATGATAACATGGACCTCTCCAGGTTGATGGAGCATGTCAAGTAGGAAGAGGAAAACTGCAAGAAGACGGGCGTCGTAATGCTAGGAGGCCTAAGCCTCAAGATCAGGCAGGTCCCAACCATGGAGGCCACAAAAAAAATTTGACGTCCGTGAGTAGACCATGTTCAAAAAGGGGCAACAGAGTTCTGGGAACTCTAATTCTCAGAGGAGTACAACACCTAGAGGAGGCAGACCTGATCCCAAGAATAGCAATGGAGGTAAGATGCAGCGTCCTAGAAAAGACTGTGCTATGTGTGGCAGTGCTCACAGTAGAGAGTGCAGACAGGGAACTAATGCCTACTTCGGTTGTAGTAAGAGTGGGCCTATGGTTAGAGACTGCCCATAGAATAGAGGTTAGGCTGGAGTTAATGCTCAGCCTAGGCCTAATCCAGAGGGTGCAGCATTAGCCGAGCCTCCTAAGAAGAACAGGTTTTATGCCCTAAAGGGAAGGTTGGAGTAGGAGAAATCCGCATATGTGGTCACTGGTATGCTGCAAGCATTCTCAACTTCTGTTATGCTTTACTTGATCCAAGGTCTACGCTTTCCTTTGTAACTTCTTTGCTTGATCTCACTTTTGAGATATTGCCTGAAGTTCTGCATGATCCTATAGTGGTTAGTACACATTCAGGAGAAAATGTAAGAGTTGATAGAGTGTACAAGGATTGCCCAATAGTTGTATGTGGTAGGACTATGCGTGCATACTTGGTTGAGTTACCTATGAACGATTTTGACATCATTCTTGGCATGGAATGACTTCATAGTTTTTATACTTTTATGGATTTTCGTAGTAGGCTTGTGAGATTTTGTTTCCCTAATGAAGAAGAGCTAGTCTGTGAGGGGTACAACTCGAGTCGTCCTAATCCATTTATGTCAAATCTTAAGGCCAATAAAATAATGTCCAAGGGGTTATTATGTCATGTTGTGAGTGTTAATGATTTAGATCATGACATTCCATCCATAGATTCAGTGCCTATAGTGAATGAGTTCCAAGATGTATTTCCTAATGATTTGCCTGGAGTTCCTCCCCCTCAAAAGATTGACTTTGGTATCGACTTAGAACCCTATTCTTAACCAATTTCAATTCCTCCTTACAGAATTGCTCCAGCTGAACTCAAGGAGTTGAAGCTGCAGTTAAAAGATCTCAGTGATAAGGATTTTATTCAGCCGAGCATATCCCCTTGGAGCTCTCCAGTGTTGTTTGTGAAAAAGAAGGATGGAACCCTTAGAATATGTATTGATTATCGGCAGCTCAACAAAGTCACTATCAAGAATAAGTATCCACTTCCCAGAATAGATGACTTGTTCGACTTCCAAGGGTCTAGTTTCTTCTCAAAGATTGATATTTGTTCAGGGTACCACCAGCTTAGGGTTAGGGATGAAGATGTTCCAAAAACAGCCTTTCGTACCCGTTATGGTCATTACGAGTTTCTAGTTATGTCATTTGGTCTCACTAATGCACCTGCTGTATTTATGGATCTCATGAACAGAGTCTTCCGTGAATACCTTGACTCTTTCGTCATACTATTCATTGATGACATTCTCATCTACTCTAAGACCAAGAAGATCATGAACAACATGTGAGACTAACCTTGCAGGTACTTAGACAACATCAGCTGTATGCCAAATTCAGCAAGTGTGAATTCTGGCGTAGATCAGTGACCTTCCTGGGTCATGTTGAGTCCGACAAAGGTGTGGAGGTAGATCCCAGGAAGACTGAGGTTGTTAAGAACTGCACAAAACCTCTTACCCTCACAAATATTCATAGCTTCTTGGGATTGGCTGGTTATTATCGCAGTTTTGTGGAGGGTTTTTCTTCCATTGCTGCCTCACGGACAACTTTGACTAAGAAGAAGGACAAGTTTGAATGGACGGAGACTTGTGAGAAGAGTTTCCAGGAGTTCAAGGACAGACTTAGTTAAGTCCCGGTGCTTACCTTGCCTAAGTGTGGTGAGAATTACACTGTTTATTGTGATGCATCTACGGTTGGTTTGGGTTGGTTCTTATGCAGGGTTGTAAGGTGATAGCCTATGCGTCCAGATAGCTCAAGGTTCATAAGAAAAGTTATCCCACTCATGACCTGGAGTTGTCAGCTGTGGTACTTGCACTAAAGTTGTGGAGGCATTACTTGTATGGGGTGCATGTGGATGTGTTCACAGACCACAGGAGTCTCCAGTACGTGTTCACACAGAGAGAGTTGAATCTAAGTCAGTGGAGGTTGTTGGAGTTGTTGAAGGACTATGACATGAATGTCCACTACAATCCAAGTAAGGCTAATGTTGTAGCTGATTCTTTGAGTAGGATGAGCATGGAAAACGGACCATTGTGCCTGTGACAATCCCTCATATTTTCCGCCGAGGGTAATGAAGAGAGCAGCAGAAGAATTTGCAAAGTATGGTACGACGGAGTCCATGACGGCCCGTCGTGACCACGACCCCATCGTGAGGTCCGTCGACCCAGCCGCGTTTTTACAGATTTTCAGCAATTAGAGTCCTTCTTTTATAAGGTTTTTGTTTTTTATAAATAGTTTAAAAAACATCGTTTTGGGGGTTAAACTCTTGGTTATTAGAAACTTTTATGTTAGATTCTTTGTTAGTAGATTATTTTGATTATTACACTTTGGATTGTTACACTTTTCTCTGGAGTTGATTGTTGGTGATTTTGTCGATTAATCAAGTAAATTTCTGGATTTTATTCTTTCTCATTGAAGTAAGTGCATGAATTCTTATATTATATATGTAAATATTGTGATTATGACTATGGGACACTAAACTCCATAACTAGGGTTGTGGGAACCATGGGTGAATAATAAGATAAAATCTAACTAAAATAACAATTCTAGAATAGTTTCTTGCATGTATTGATAATTCTTTCGCTTAGAAGTCTTTTTAACGAATGGACAACGTTAGAATTAGCTTAATGCTACTTGCCGGACAAAGGAGGTAGATAATAGGAAAAGAATTATCAACATAGATTTAGTGTATACCATCTAATAGGCTAGTATTGATTGGTACGAGGTAATAACTTAGTCAAATATCGAATACAATGCTTAATATGAGGTAAAGGTAAGGGTTAGTATAGCAACACACGTAGCCGGACCAAGGAGCAAAGTGAATTTTTCTAGCTGCCGGACCAAGGATTTAGAAATAAAAAACGTATCACTTTGCATGCAAGATACTAGGAAAGAATTGTTATAGTTAGAATTATAAAGTTAGGATCATGTGGGGAACACGTAAACCCTAGTTACTTTTATTAAATGATTAAACTCCAACATTTGAATATGTTAGGTGTCTACTTTAATTTAGCTAGTTATTTTCATTCATTTAGAAATAACCCCCCCCCCTCTTTATTGTCTTTGTTTTCTAAGGAAATAATTGACTAAATAATAGTAATAATAGATTGAAGTTAAGTCTGAACTATTTTCCTCGTGGGAACGAAACCAACCTTATTAGTTGGGTTCTTTACTTGATACGACCGCTTTACTTCTTCTTTGAGAAGTAAATTTGAGCGTATCAAATTTTGGCGCCACTGCCAGGGAAAGTAGCTTTTAGATTAACGTAAACTTATTACTAAAGTTTAGTCAATATTTTCTTAATTTTACTTTTTTTTATTGTTTTTGATTCTTGCAGAACTATCTTCCTTGTATGCCAAATACCCAGAGAGGAAGAGAACCTTTGTTTCCCTACGATCACGAATTAGAGCGTACACTACGCAAAATGAATCGAAACTTGGGTATTAATGATGATGATCCAAACCAGAACATCCCAGCTCCGGTTGATCTTCATGGTCAGTTATTACCCGATGCTCCTGGTGAAAACCAACAGAGGGGACAAAATCCCACTCCACGTCCTCAAGAATACTACAGAGGCTATGACAATATAGAAGACTCCGATGGGACACTTGTCTTGCCCCCTCTACCACCAGGCCACACCTTCATGGTTACTAGTATCCTGATGCAAATGCTCACTGCCAGAGGTTTGTTTTCAGGGCTACCTTCTGAGTAGCCACATGCCCATATAGCTAAAGTAAGGGCAGTGTGTAAAAGCTTTGTAGGGAGGCCTGACTTGGACTTGGATGTAATAGGGCTAAGAGTGTTTCCTCTCTCACTGACGGGAGAGGCTGCTATTTGGTTCACTGAGCTCCCTTATAACTCAATTTTCACTTGGAACCAACTAAGGGACGTTTTCTTAGCACGCTACTACCCGTTCTACAAGAAACTAAACCACAAAGACAGAGTGAACAACTTTGTGGCTCTACCAGGAGAGTCAGTTAGTAGTTCTTGGGATAGATTCACCTCGTTTTTTAGAAGCCTCCCCAATCACCGCATAGATGATGTGTCACTGAAGGAATACTTCTATCTGGGACAGGATGATAATAATAAAGCGGTGTTGGATACTATAGCGGGTGGTTGTTATGGGGAGTGTCCTTATGCCGAGATTGCTGAAAAGTTAGAGAAAATCTCCCGGAACAATAAAGCTTGGAGTACTAGGAAGTCAGATACTTGGAGAAATACCTTCGCAGTACAATCCACTCACAACCCAGCCACAGATGAGATGCGTGAAGATATGGGTCAAATTAGAACTGAGCTTGGGTTGGTATTAAAACATGTCACTGGGGGTGCAGAAAAGATAAATGCAGTCAACTACTTGTCTAAACCAGCACCACCAAATGATGTATGCTATTATGAGGAGAATTCTTATGCGGTAAATGAACAGACAAGGGGTTTCCGACCAAGTGCCCAAGGCTCAAATAAGGAGAATTGGCGCCAAGGTCAAGGAAACCAAGGTCGGATATATGGTAACTATAACCGTGAGGGTCATTATGTCCGAGATGGAATCTACAACCGCGACAACTACTTCAACAGGGGAAACTATGGTAACAGAAATGATAGGAATGGGCCCTATGTCCCTCCTCAAAATCGTGAAGTTACTCCTAGGGATAGTGGAGATAGTATGGCGCGAGTTGAGGATGTGTTGCACAAAATGATGAGGAAGTTCGTTGCTAATGATCAGCACATTAAAGAGTTAAGGAGTGATTTAGTGTGTATTGGGAAGAAAGTCGATACACATGCAATATCGATTAAGTAGATTGAGTTGAAAATGGCCCAATTATCTGCGACTGTGAACACATGGCAATCGGGCACTCTACCTAGCAACACTGTCTAAAATCCAAAAAATGATGGACACTATATGGTAATCACTACTCGGGGTGGTAAGCAGACCACTAACCCACCTATGCCGTCTAAGGAGGAAAAGGTGATAAAAAATAATGATAAGGTGGTAGATGGTAGTGGTGAAGTAGAAGATAACAATGGAAAAAATTTTGAAGTGCCTATAAAGGTATTTCCTATGCCTAGACCACAACCACCCTTTCCTCAGAGATATGTTAAAAAGATTGAGGATGGTAAATATCGGCATTTTATAACAATGTGAAGCAGCTTTCTATCAATGTCCCTTTGGTAGAAGCTCTAGAACAAATGCCCAGTTATGACAACTTTATGAAAGATTTGGTTACAAAGAAAAGATCTGTCACTTTCGAGGATGACGATAGAATGCAGCATTGTAGTGCTATTGCTTCAAGATCTCTCGTACAAAATAAAGAAGATCCGGGTGCGTTCACTATTCCTTGTACAGTCGGGTCATTACATTTTGCGAAAGCATTATGTGATCTGGGGCCAAGCATAAATCTCATGCCCCTCTCGATTTACATGAAGTTGGGTTTGGGTGACCCAAAGCCCACTGCGATGCGGCTACTGATGGCCGATCGAACAGTGAAAAGGCCTATAGGGATACTCCACGATGTACTAGTAAAAGTGGAGTAGTTCATATTTTTGGCAGATTTTGTTATTCTTGATTGTGAAGTCGATTTTGAAGTGCCTATTATTCATGGGAGGCCATTCCTTGCTACGAGTAGAGCCATAGTTGATATGGAAAAGGGGCAGATGAAATTTCGGTTGAACAATGAAGAAGCGACCTTCAACATTTGTAGGTGCATGAGGAAGAGTGGTGAGCTCCAATCGGTATCTGATATATCCTACAAAGAAAAGATGAAAAAGGACCATGACCTAAAAAGTGAAAAACGAGAGTTTATGTTGGGAATTTGGTGCTTTTAGACAATTCTAGGTTGTGTTGGCTTCCGAGCAATCAACTCCAAATGGACTGGCCCTTACTTGATTACCCAACTATTCCCTCATGGAGAAGTTGAGTTAGAAACTAAGGAGGGTGTGCGGTTTAAGGTAAATGGACATCGAATAAAAATCTATTTGGGGCATTCTTACTCGGTGAATGAAGTGATCGAGGCATACCATCTTGATGAAGGTTGAGTAATTAAGTGTCCTCAGTCGTGCCGCGACGTTAAATCAGGCGCTGGTTGTGAGGCAACCCAATACTTATAGTTTTTCTTTTTAGTAATGGTAGCATTTTCTGCTAATGGGTTTTAAATTTGCAGGCACATCACCAGGAAGTTCTGCAGAAAATCACTATGCAACAGTCACTGACGGACAGATCGACGGACCGTCACGCACGCGATGGACCGTCGCATGAATCTGTCGTGCCATGTACGTCTTTCAATTATTTTTCAACACTAGGGCACACGTGACGGAACCAATGACGGACTGTCGCACCTGTGATGGACCGTCGTTGGGGTCTCGTTGCATCATTAATGAACATACCCGACCCGACCCGGTTGGGGTAATTCAAAAAATTGGCAACCTTTAAAAACCCCACCACTTCAATTCACCCATTTCCTTCCCTCTCTCTCCCATTTCCCTCCCTTTTCAAGTTCCAACTTTCTACCTCCCTTCTCTATCAACCGATCACTTCCCCAATTCCCCAAATTCCTAAATTCTACCTTCTACTTGTCAGAGTCTTCTTTTGTGATTCTCTTCTTGATCACCAAGTACCTTCCTAACTTGTTTTTCTCAAATTCTCATGTATGTGTCTCTGCTTTCTACCCATTTACATTGCATTTTTGTTTATCAATTAGTATTAGCCTATTTCTTATTAATGGGTTCATTCTTTAATACAAATTTTGTCTGACCTAGGTTGAGAATCCTCAAAATTGCCTTGTTAAAAAACTAGAAATAGGTGCTTTAGCATTGCTAGTTTACTAGGTTGGGTTAGAAACATATAGGTTATCACTAAGTATTCAATATGAGTCATACGAGATGATTGTGGCATACCCAGTTCTGTCACTGAATGACCGAATAAGACCCCCGTCGTACCCACGACGGACCGTCATATGGTCAGTTCCAACATCCCACTGTACGTTTTTCTCCAAGTGTCCACAACAGATACATGCGACGGACCATCTTCCCCACGACGGTCCGTCCTACACAACCGTTCAGGTTGTCAAAGACCCATTTTTCTAAGGGTCTCCTACTGTTTCTAAGTGTTCTCAGACAAAAATCTACGATGGACCGTCACAACCTCGACGGTCCGTCCTGTACAACCATCGTGACGGCAGAGACCCCTCTCCTAAGGGTCTCCATACTTTTGATAAGTGTCCTCTGACGGACATCTACAACGGACCGTGGTTACCAAGACGGTCCATCTTAAACAACCGTCATGGTTGTCATAGACCCTTGTCCTAAGGGTCTCCCACTTTTTCAAAGTGTCCTCTGATGGACATCTACGACCGACCCTCACATCCTCGACGATCCGTCGTGCACCACCGTCGTGATGGTTAGAGACCCCTCTCCTAATGTTCTCCACGATGGACATCGACGACGGATCATCATTGTCACAATGGTCCATCCTGCTTATCCGTTATACTTGTCAGAGACTTTTCTTCAGGGGTCTTCACATCAACATAGTTGAAGTAAGACATGACGGACCCCATGACAGTCCATCGTACTCACGACGAACCGTAACGTGGTCCGTCGTGTTTCACTGTTACTACAGAAAAGTCATTACAACTTAGCTCTTATATTTATTTTGTTTTGTTTTTGCTCGTCTTGTTTGCTCCGTCTCGTACTAATATTTATTCTTTATAGGTACTATATATTATGGCACAAAAACAAGATTGAGTATACGCACGTGAGCGATAAAAGTCTATCGCCCCGTCTACCCGCCTTGTCATTGGCTCTGATGATGAGCGTGACCTCGAGTACGTGTCCCCAGGCACTGCCACTCGATCCCGAGCTACACGTGCTGCCAGAGCTACGCCCAAAAATTTAGCTCCGGCGTAGTCACTGCCTCCCAGTCTGATGAGGAGCGCACACTGACCGGCACACCTTCTGGGTCAGCTACTCATGACAAAAGAAGCGTATGGCTCCTTAGGAGTTTTGTGGTCGGAGGAAACCTCCGGGTCTGCTGAAGTCCCTGCACCCGCCACAGCTGCACAGTCTGCCTCGTCTAATGAGGCTGACAGTTCTGAATCCAATCCCGGCTCACCGACTCGTGTTCTCACCCCGGTTGCCGACCAGTCCAACCGGTGGTTTGTCGACGGGCAGTATCAAGTTTATTCAGACGCAAAGTTTCTGAATGATAATGCTTATTTTATAAAGGGTTTAGGAAGTTTTCACAAAAAGGCATGAGATATGATTTGAAGTAAAATGTCACTTTTAAATGCATGTTTTTGCGTGGTTGCCATACTTAGTGTATTCTTTTACTAACTACATTCTTCTCTACTTTCTACACAAAGTGTAGGTTATGGATGCTTAAAAGCATGTCTCTATGTTGAGGAGCTTGTTATGTGTTCCCAAGCTCAAACAAAAGGAATCCTTAATATTCAAGGATGTCCAGTGTCATGTTATGTTTTAAGTCTTGTAATTATATACTTGTGATTATGTTGTAAGGGTCGTTTCTCTAACATACTCTAATGATGTTGAGTTTAGGATGGAAAAAAATGACTAGAGTCAAAATATGTACTTATGATTTTTTATATATAAGAAGTGAAATTTCTAGCATATGATGTGATATGAAAAGTTTAAAAGTTTTGCCAAATTTACTATGACGATGTGTTGAATAATAACTATGGGCTTGTATAAAACCTTCGAGAGGTCAAGTACACCATGTTACTTCTAGGGGGTGCTCTCCCGTCGTGACAAACGTGGTATCAGATCATTAGGTTTATGAAAGTGGTTTTGGGGTCCAAAGCCTTATATTGCCACATCTAGTAGAATCTCGATCATCGGTGGTGAGTCGCGTCACATCTATGAGCGAGAGTCTATATTATGATAGACTTTCCCCTTTTCATCATTCTCTTGTCATGCCATAGATTTTAATTCTATAAGATCTATCTCTTATGATTTCTTGTTCGGTAGTCTTTTAGATGTGATTGCTTAGACGAGATGGTATCTCTATGCTTGAGGAGAAAAGGTGAGTTTTGATACTTATCTTGGTTTTATGGTTTCATGAGTATGTGTGCAAGTTAATTTTGGCATCTTTTGATGATATGATGTCCTTTGTGACTATATATGAGAATTATGTGAAATAACATGTTATGTTGAGGAATGTATGTCATGATATGGTTAAAACATGCTCGAAGTTGTTATGGTTAAAAATGAGTCTTTTTTTGGATTGGCATGCTACTATATGACTTTGCATGATGAGAGTCTTATGATATGGTTTAGACTTGAAATAGTTTGAAGAATGTAGTAAATATCACATTGTGCATGTTGCCTAAGTATATATGTTGCTTTGTTTGGATTGGAGTATTTTCTATAGACTTGATCTTAGAAGTAAGGGTAGCATGTTTATCTTGGTAGGGTGATGATGTGGGTTTGATTGGCCTAGAAGTTACCTTACTGTAATGTTCATGGAAAAGAAAAAAGCCTTATGGTTAAGTCTCCTCTATTGTCCCCCTAATGTTTTGTGACCTTTGATGTTCATGGTATAATTGAAACCTTATGTGGTTGGATAGTATGACCTAACTTGACAATTGGAGGATGATTTTTCTAAGATGATAAGGTGCAGTATGCCTTTGGTATTCCTATATTGACTTACTGTAATTCCTTCTGAAGTGGTAATCACTTTTTAAGTGATAATAATGAAGGTAGATAAGTAAAGATCCTCTTGAGGTTGGGTTTAGTTGCTCTTAATTGGGTTTACCCTAAGTGGGGGATGGTGATGTGAGTAGTAAGGGTGTAGATATTTCTACCTTGTTCTCCTATTCTTACTTGAGCTTGAAACTAAAGAATTCCTAGAAGCTTGTTCATGATAGGAGTCTTGTTTAAAGTATGAATTGCATGACCTGTATATGTTTGATATGTCCTTATTGCCCCTATCTTAAGAGCATTTTGATGATTCTAAAGTACTTGAAAGGAAATTTTGATTAACATCATGCTTTTTTCATGTTTATTGTGCGTCTTGATATGCTAGTTGTGCATTTAACTTCATGAGATAAGGTAAAAAGCATGTCTGAAGTCACTCTTAATGTGTAATGCTTAGCCTTATAATGAGAAATTGAGCCTCTTTAAAATGAAAAATGATGAATCTCTTGAAAACTATGTGACTTTTACGGTGAGGAAAGCATGATTGTAGGCTCACTTTTGAAAAGTGAAGGCATGTTTAGCTATTGTCCTTGTGTGTGTCTATAAATTTTGAAGACTTTTCCCTAAATGATGCATATTGATGAAGCTAGTGTTATGCTAGAGACTGAAATTATGTGAAATGACATCCTATTGTTGTAATGTGTGTGGTGTGAATTGCCATTTTGAATTCATTAGGAACAAACTAATGAGCATGCTAGGGTTAAAAGTTGAGAAATTCTCATTTAACATGAAAAGACCTATTTGCATTGCTTTCCTGCGAACTCATGAGACATGTAAGTGTGTTGAGGAGAAGGATATTCCTCCATGGACACTAATAACATGGTATGGTTTATTATGACCCTCATGGCACAAGGCCTAACTAATATAGATCCTTGTTGATTCAATTCACAAGTCTATGTGCATTGAAGTATGAGTGTCTAATTAGTTTGTTGAGTGTTGTTGGAATCTACCTTTGTGTGATCTTACATGATGAGATCTTGATAAAATGAAGTGCAATGACCATGTTATGATTAGGAGAAGGATGTTCCTTGTATGAACATGATAAGATCCTATATTTGATGCGTTAAGGAGTGAGTGAATAAAGGTTTTGCTTGATTGTGTTGCATTGAGTGCTAAATGGTTTGAAGTTGTGTTCCTTTTAAGTTTGGTGCATTAACTTCTATATGATGATGTTATTACTGTTGTATCTGCTCTATGATTCATTGAAGTCCTTGTTGTGATTTAAGTGTTCTAAGTGTCATTCAAGGATGAATGTTCCCAAGTGGGGGATATTGTAAGACCCCCAAAATGAGTTAGGATGTATAGAGCCTCTTTTTTCCTAAAATATTTATAAAATGTTAATTAAGAGTTTTGAATTATATATGGGTGATTTGAATTCATTTGTAAGTCAAACGTCAAAGGACGGCCAAGACGTTCGACGACTAGTCACCATAGAGGCCTTAGATGTTTTCATGTGCTTACATGTGTGTCATTAGCTTATGAAGTCCTTATATGAGTAATAATGATTTTTATAGTTAGTATGTTGACTTTCATCAATTTTAGAGGTCAAACTTCATAGAACGTCCATGACGTTCGAATGTTAGCTCTTAAGATGTGCATGTTTGTTATGGTGTGTCTTGAGATGTTTTACGTATTTGTTCCGGGTACGACTCCCCAAGGGCCTTGCAAGAAGCCCTCAAGGAGGACCCACAGGCTGTCGAGACACTGCCTTGGGAGTGTTAATCGACAAGCTCAAATGACGCCTCATCCTTCAATCGACGCCCCGTCGATGGAAGGCGTTGCTCAAAATTTAGACGTGTGATCTTATCCTCCCTAAAAACAGTTGCACTCGCAAACGACGAAGCAACAAAATGGCTCGTCGACTAGACGACGCCCTGACGACTGTGCTCGTTGATGCTGCCTGCAACAAAAGCCATGCACGTTGTTTCATTTATTCACCCCACGTGCTAAACTGATCCTATTTGGTTTATTTGGTTATTTTGGTTGTATTTAAGTGATCAAAAATATGACAACTCCATTCCCAATTGGATTCACAAAAACTAAACTTCCGTCCCAAGCAAAACTCTCTCTAGAACCTCCATTGAAGGTGAAGCTCAAGAACATCTTGGAGCTTGGATTTCCATGGATTATTCATCAAGTTTTAGAGGTTTTCTTCTAATTAAGGTATGGTGATCCTTAATCTCTAGTAAATCCTCCATCTAGAGAGTTCCCTTCAATGTTTTCAAAGAAGTTTTACGATTAAATCTCTTTTTCTTCAATCTAGACATGGGTTCTTTCTCGAAACGTTTTCAAAGGCTTAATCATGAAAATTTGATATAATGTACTGAATAAAAAGTGAATTTCAATCCAATTGCATGATGAATCCATATCCCCTTCAACTCTTAAATTAGCCAATGTATGGGCATTGTGATCGTGACTTTGGTATTGATTGAATTATGATTCTAGCAAGTTAAATTGCTTATATCTAATATTTATATTGTATATTGATGGTGATTTTTTTGTGAGTGATCAATGTGGATCAAGGTTTGATTAGACTATGTTCTTCTATCTTCCATGGATTCCTAATGTAGCATGCTCACTGTAATCTCGAGTTTATGGAAATTGTAGTAGCATTTCGTTTAAGTTATGATTTCTTTAACTACTGCCTTATTTTTATGTTATTGATGAATTTTTGGTATGAATCATTCATGATAAAAGTAAAGGAGTCTTGTTAAGGATTGATCTAGGTTCTTCTAGCCTATAGATTGGATGTTGCAATACATGATGTGATCTTATTTCTATGGTAGATGAAGCATGAGTTATACTTGATTTTTATGTCTTTAGTTACTTTCCCTAGATTTATTCTATTGATATATATCATGGAAGATCAATGCAAGTGATTTTGGTTAATGATCTATGTCCTTTTACTTTCTAGTATATTGGTGATGTATTGTACTAGTTTGTAGCATGGTCTTGTACTGGTTGATACATGGTTTCTTTATGATTAAAGTACATTTATATACTTCCCTATATATTAATTGTTGATGAAAAAGGAGTACTGATCAAGGTTGATCAAAGGGTAAGAAATTGGTAAGAATGCCTATCACTTTTACTTTCTTATAATATTGATAGTTGGTGAAGCCTTGTATGGCATTGTGTGGTATGGTCCACTTATTGTGGCGGTGTTTACTTTATTCTCAATATATATGTGATTTGATCATGTCCTTGAAGGCAATTATATTGTGAATGTGTGTTGGTGATGATCACCAAGTGTGAAGTCTATGCCTAGTCTCCTATTCTAGTTGTGATTTAGGTTGTATGACTATTCTATAAGCATGTGTATAATTATGTTAGGGAAAGGTTTAGATGCTTCCATTGATGAGTTGTTATGGTTGATGTCCCCTCATCTATATACCCCTACATGAATGTGATTAGCCATGGTTAAAAGTCTTGAGTACAAGTGTTGTAGTTAGCTTGTTTCCTATGCTAAATTGTGTTGTGTGGTCTATTCTTTAATGTGTATTGTGGACTTAAGATGGTGGATGCCTCAATGTGTTGCTGATAGCCATTGTGTGATCATGTTGACCATTGTACACACACTCACACTTCATGCATGCTTACAAGTAGTGTAGGTTCATGGTGTCTAATGAAAGGTATTCTCATGAGCACTTGTGTCTACTACTATGTATGTAAAGTATGTGTCACAGAAGCATGTAATGTATTCCATTATCAAGGATGAATTGATAGGTGTACTAGTATGGGAAAGGGTATGGGACTTTGTCTATGTATTGCACATGTGTGCCTTGATAGGATAGTTCCTAGGTTTGGTTATATATGTTATGAATATGAATGTATGGTTAAGTGATGAACATGTATTATATGCATATTTAAAGTATGATTAAGTGTGACCTTATTGTGTTATGTGAATGTTTTTCTCACATGTATACACACACGCACATGTATGATAATCTAGTCAATGGATGAACCTTGAAAGGTGTGTCAAGTGTACCCTAAACTAGATAGGTGCTTACATATGCTATGTCCATGTGGAAAGGGTTTCTCACATGATTTAGGTTGATGAACTTTCATCTATGACCTATGAGATAAGATATGAGGAGTCAATCTTCTAAAGCCTACATTTTATAAGAAATGTTAATAAAGGCTTTTAATAAAGGAAATTTAGCTTAGCACCGAGTGAACTTGACAATGAGAGGTGTTGGCTTTCCTTGGAGGAAGATTATCCATTGGGTTCTCACAGAGTGTTGACTTCCCTTGGAGGAACGTTCACCTATGGTTCCACATGAGGTGTTGACTTTCCTTGAGGAAGATTCACACATGGTTTCTCATGAGATGAGGCTTCAATGCTAATGAGCATGTAGAGGGTTATGTATATCGCTTAGTTCCATAACTATGCTTGCCACATAGGATCTAGCAAGTTATTTCACTTAGTATGCTAGCATGTGTTAATGTTCTACCTTGGCTAGGTAAGAACACCTTCCCTTTGTTTAAGACTCTACAACACCAAATTCAATGTAGACCCCATGGTATTAGTGTCAGTTAAGGTTATAGTTTCCCTAAAGTAAAATAAATAATGGAAGTAAAGTAAGGACCCTAACTAGAATAACCTAAGGTAGTTTCCTAGTGTAGGTGGAGGAATGAGACTTCACTATGCATTGCACAAGTGGCTATTGAGGGATGTCCTAGGAAGTTGTTCTAATGCATGTGTCTATGTATATGTTTCATATGCATGACTTTGTAGTCTTGTTTATATGATGAGGTCCTTTCTTATATATCAGATGTTGGGTTTATTGACTATGTGAATGAAGATTCTACTTGAGTTGCATATAGTTGATTATAGTGGTATGCTTGAAGTGTAAAGTACATGTTTTGATGCTTATGGTCTTATAATAAGTTTACTAAGCATGTGTGAGATTATGGGGCTTCACATTTAAATTGCACTAGTAGACTTGGAATAGGATTGTGAGTAAGGTCATTGACTATGGTTCACTGTAATGTTTTTAAGGTCTTAGACTTGAAGGTGTCTTGTGGTGTGCTATACTTCTATGATGGTATGTGATGAATTGTTTAGAATGTATGTATGATTTCCTTGTGGCTTTAACATGATTGATTCCATAAAGTATCACTAGAGGGTTACTTGGAAGGTTAATGAGTTAAGAAAAAGAAGTCATTGTAAAGAGAAGAAAGCCTACTGTAATGTGAAAGTTCTTACTGTAATGTGACTCAAAAATGCCTTAAATTATATGCATGATTTTATATGATATTTGGCCTTTGAATATGCCTATATGAAGTATGTAAATGATATAATGTTTATTGTATAAAGGTTTTATGAAGTTTTCACAAAAAGGTATGAAATATGATTTCAAGTAAAATGTCCCTTTTATATGCATTTTTTTGCATGGTTTCCATACTTAGTGCATTCTTGTACTAACTCCATTCTTCTCTACTTTTTACTCAAACTGTAGGTTATGGATGCTTAAAAGGATGTCTAGATGTTGAGGATCTTGTTATATGTTTCCCAAGCTCAAGCAAAAGGAATCCTTAAGATTCAAGTATGTCCTATGTCAAGTTTTGTATTTAGTCTTGTAATTATATACTTATGATTATGTTGTAAGGGTCGTGTCCCTAATACACTCTAATGATGTTGAGTCTAGGATGGGAAAAAGAGACTAGAGTTTAGATATGTACTTATGATATTTTATATATATGAAGTGAAGTTTCTGTCATATGATGTGCTATGAAAAGTTCAAAATTTTCCGCCAAATTTACTTTGACAATGCAATGAATGATAATTATGGGCTTGTATAAGACCTCCGCGAGGTCAAGTACGCCATCTTACTTCTAGGGGGGTGCTCCCCGGTCGTGACAATTTACCATATCTTATGATTTACATGTCATTATTTCTTTAAGCCTTTAAATGCATAAATGTTGATTTAAAGCTCATATTTTTAAACTCGTCATAGTATCATGTTTGTTTATGCATATTCACCCGAAAATAGTACATTTCATGTACTAATATATACTTGTTACTACATTGTGTCATTAATGTAGGATACGACACTCTTACATGTCATATTCATAGATAGTTGGTCATTATGTCTGTTCTGATAGTTTGTGAGTCCTCATGTTCCTAGGACCGACAAAATTTTAAGAGTCCTAGGATTTATGATAAGTCGCACTAAGTAGAGTCCTTTTCATGGGTGTGAAGTGCACCACATCTATTGAGAGGGAGATTATGAAGTGTTCTAGGAAAAAACTTCACTTCCTTGTTACTCTTATCGTGCGTAAGGTATAATCTAATTCATTTCTAACTCGACATTCTATTTTTGAGATAATGCCTCCTCGTAGAGCTTATGCTAGGAATATGAATGCCAAGAATGCAAACAGAGCTACTCCTGTCCCAGATCAGCAAGTCTCCAATGCTGAATTCAGGAGTTCCATTTAGATGTTGGCTCAGAGTATTGTCAACCAGAATAATCAGCGGATTCAAGCTCATGTGAACGAAAATGGTGGATCAACATCAGCTAGGGTTCGTGACTTTGTTAGGATGAATCCCCTTGAGTTCTTAGGATCTCAAACTAATGAGGATCCCCAAAAGTTCTTGGATGAGATCAAGAAGATCTTTGAGGTGATGCAGGTCACTGAAATTGATCAGGTTGAGGTTGCATCTTACCAGCTGAAAGATGTTTCTCATATCTGGTACACTCAATGAAAGAAAAATAGGGGTACAGATGCAACTCCTACTACTTGGGAGTGCTTTAGTGATACCTTTTTGGACAGGTTTTTCCAAATAGAGAATCAAAGACTCAGGAATTCATGAACTTAAGACAGGGTAACATGACGGTCCAAGAGTATGGCTCAAGTTTAACCAACTCGCAAGGTATGTCCCTCATATGGTTGCGATCTTCAGGGCTCATATGAATAAGTTATTGCATGGAGTGTCAGATTTGGTCAAAAATGAGTGCAGGAATGCTATGTGACTAGGAGATATGAACATCTCTAGGCTTATGACTCATGTTTAATAGGTTGAGGATGATAAACTTAGGGAACAATCCGAGTAAGAACGCTAGGACTTGGAATTATAACTATTATCAGCAGAAATCGGGTGGTGAAAATTGCTCGCAGAGTCAACAGAAGTTTTCAGACCCAGCCCCTTCATCAGCTAGTGGTCCATCCTCTAAGAACAGGTGTGACCAGAAGGTTATAGCACAAGGCTCTAAGTCTCAAGGAAGTGTTTGAGGCACAAAGACTTACCCCACTATCCCTAAGTGTAGTAAGAACCATCCAGGCAAGTGCCTCAAAGGAATGAAAAGATGTTTTGGGTGCGGTCAGTCTGGTCACAGGTTGAGGGATTGTCCTTCGGGTCAGTCTGGTTCTCTTAGAATTTGCATTGAGTATAGACAGTTGAACAATGTCGCAATCAAGAATAATTATACCATCCAAAGGATTGATGACTGGTTTGACCATCTTCAGGGTGCTAGTCACTTCTCAAACATAGACCTCTAATCGGGTTATCATAAGCTCAGAGTCACAGATAGTGACATTTTGAAAACAGCCTTCAAAACATGGTTTGGTCATTATGAGTTTGTAGTTATGTCATTTGTACTATCAATGCTCTTGCAGGTATCATGGATTTGACGAACAGAGTGTTCAAACAACACTTTGACTTATTCGTTATAGCCTTTATTTATGATATCCTTATTTTCTCTAGGAATAAGGAAGAACATGCGAGTCATTGGAGAGTTGTTCTGCAAAATCTTAAAGAACACCAGTTATTTGCTAAGTTCAGCAAATGTGAGTTCTAGTTGCAAGTCATTGCTTTCTTACTCATATTGTATCGAACAATGGTATCCGTGTAACACTCCAAAGGCCAAGACCTAATTTAAAGCCTCGCATGAGTTTCTAAGGTTTGTAACACTGTTTTGAGGTAAAAAAAATATTTATAAGTCATGTAGGAAGTTTTATAGTCAAGACGTCAAGAAATATTCATGACGTCTAGAGACTAGTGAAAGAGGTGCTAGTGTTCCTTATTTTATTCCACAATGTTTTAGGAGTCAAAATTTTGTGAACTTTTATGGGAAGGTGTTAAAAGTGATTAAAATATGTTTAGGGTCAAAATTTCTTGGTACGACTCCCCAAGAACCACCCTTCCACTTTGGTCAAAAGCTGTCAAAAAGAAGTGTCTACTTATGAGGTGCAGGCGATGAGGAGTAGGTGGATCGATGTGGCGTCGATGCCTCCGTCAACCAACACTTAGACACTTTTCCAAAAGTGTCCAAATGACCAGTCTCTGACACCAGCAATGGATATGCAGGACGGTTGGGGGAATGGGCATAGGTTGACCTACGAACCGTAGGTTGTGGTCTCATAGGTCAAGCCTGCACTTTTCGTGTTAAGTTTAATTGGTTCATTTAATCAAGTTAGTTAGTTAGGGGTTTGATTATGATTTAAGGGTCGGTTAATTAGATTAGTTAATGACCTATATAAACTAACCTAATCCTAAACCCCACTTAACATATCACTTTTTCCAAATCCAAATTGCTCTTTCTTCGCTCTACTTTCTCTCTCCCAAAGAAGACTCCATAGAAGACCAAGGTTTAAGGTTTATAGGGAAGCAAGATGTTCTCTTTTACCAGCAATCTTCAAATAATATCAAGGTATGGGAACATTTCACCTCTTGGATTCCTTTTCCCAAAGGGTTCTTCCAACATTGCTTTTCAAAAAGATGGTTTCATATGGTTTATTTTGGTTATTATGATTATATTATGATGTATTAGTTATAAATTATTATAGTTCTTGATGAATAACCAAGTATGTGGAATAGATCATGAATTGGCCCAAATTCCTAACCCTAGCTCATGAACTCATGTTGAATTGATTAGTATTGATGCGATTGATTTAGTTCTTGTATTATTTACAATTTTATGATGTTATTACACCTATTGATGTATGAAATTGTTTTGGTTGAGGATAATACTAATGATTATGTCTTTTGAAGGAGAAATGGTAATACTTTGTGATCTTAAACCTTTACTTTAATTGTAATGGCTTGTAATCTGTGAGGAAGTTCAATTGAAGTATATATTGTGATTGTATTAAGTAATTTTTGGTATGATGATGTAATTGAATTGTCCTGATTACGTGAAGATGTGAGATTCTGTTAATATGTAATGATATAAGGTTGGTTATGAATTGCGTATGTGCCTTATTATGACATGATGATGATAATGTGTTGATCTCACATATGAGGGTTGTATTTAAAGGATATTCTAATGCAATTCTTAATGATCTAATTATATGAATATACAAGGGGTTAGTCTCCTATGGCCTATACTAAGTTATGATGATTAATGAAGGCTTAAAGACATTTCAAAAAGGGCCTCTAGCTTAGCATTGAGTGAACTAGTGGTGATAAGTGTCCCTTCCCCAATGTGGGAAGGTAGGTTCACCATCATACTCATGATATTGGAGACTACAATGCAAGGTGCATAAATAGGGTCGCAAATACATCTCCTAGTTCTTGAACTATGTTGCCCCCATAGGAATACTAGCTAGTGGATCCACCTAGAATGTTATGTTCATGTTTTGGTACTACCTTGGAAAGTAGTTCACCTTCTTTCAGTGTAGGGTTTCATGAAACCAAATTCCACATTTAGCTCATCTGGTCTATGTCCGTTAAGGTAAGTTACCAAAAGTAAAATGAAATAAAGAAGTGAACACTAACTAGGGTGACTTGAGGGGTTGACTTAGTCTAGGTAGGGGTATGGGATTCTACCTATACATTGAACTAGCTGGCTTTGACGGAAGTCCTAGAAGGTTGTTCTTATATTATATAAAGTAAATGTTATGCATATGTTGGCTATACATGTTGATGAACCTATATGAAGTTAGTTTCACTTATGAGCATGTTATTTTCCTATATTGCTATGAATGATGATAATTACTCTTGATTCCATGCTATATGAAGTTAGACAATATTTGTTATTCTTTGTTGGGTTTACTTGATTGAGTAAGGCTATGGGGCTTTACTTGGGATGTTGGATTATGAGTAATGGTCTTGTGTATGTTGTAATGTTATGAACTTTTATGCATGCTTTGTTATTATACCATAATATTGGAATTGGTTTGGCTATGTACTCAAATATGCTATTATACATGTTGACTTGGTTATACTTGATGATGTTGGACTTGTGTTATACATGGATCTTATCTTAAGTTGTATTGATCATGAACATGATTTATGCTATTGTGATCCTTATGTGGTATATGCTCTCTTGTATGTGCACTAAAGGTTTCTAAATGACTTAGCATGTTTTCTAAAGTTGATGTCCCCTTTCTCATGCGTTCCTTCAAAAATTTTATATTCATATTCCCATACTTACTACAAGTGTGTACGAACCCATATTTTTTATGTTTCTACAATTATGTAGGTTTCTACCGTTGAGCTTCTAGAAGGTCCATTGAAGATAACTTGGATTCCCGTTTCCAAGTTTGGTAGGTGTAACAACCCTAATAATGGATATGCTAAGTAATGCTTAATGTGTCTAGAATGCCTATGATTAGACCGGGTTCACACGGATTAATGCGCATAGAACCAGACCTCTGAACCCTTGCTACAACCAAACCAACTAACTTGGGGAGTTAATTGAGCTAGGAAAGGTTGGTTCCAGCCATGTAGGGCTCTCCAATACGAAGATTTACTCGAAGGAGTCTTTACCGGACATAAAAAGAGAAAATCTTAGGTTGGAGGGTCTAGGGGTAAAATGGTCTTTTTCCAATATAAGGGTAGTATCGTAATTATCCTAAATATAATTAATTATTTAATTAACAAGGTGGAGGGGTATTTTGGGGAGAGAGGGCAAAAAATTGGCTCTTAGAGTGAAGTCTTTCTCCACCCGGGTTTGAACCTAGGTGGAAACAATGAATAAATTTGTTTTTAATTTAAGTTGTTACATTAATGTAATTAATTAATATTTATTATTGATTAGCTGATTTAAAATAAAAGGGAAATCAGATTTTTTCTCATTTAATAAAACCTTATTTGACTTATGTTAATATTTTCCGAAAATGTAACTACGTGTGTTTGGGTGTGTTGCCGTGGCTATTCGTCACGGTTTAGGACTTGAAATGGCATGTTAGTTCTTTGTATTTCATGTACAAATGTTTATGTAAATCATGATGTTCATATGACTTGAAATGTGGCTGATTTGAGCGATAATCTCTTCGCTAAATGAATCCATTAAAATTCACCTAAGAACGTATTAAATGATCTATGAATTATCCGGTGAATTTACGTATAAAGGTTGATGAAAGTGAGCTGAAAATTTGACAAAAATTACAGCAACTTGTAAGATTTGTTTCGGCTAAACATGGATGAACAAATCTGAAATTATAAATAAGTGTAAATTAGGTGAGGTCATCAGGGATCGAACCCGAGACATACCCGTGAAAAACACTACAAAACGTAAGTGAAGAAATGGGGTTAAGGGGATTCGAACTTGGGTGCTCCTGGCTAGAAAATAATGTATGAAAATAAGAAATGAGAGGAGTTCGATTCGAACCCACAACCTCTCGGTCAAGCTTAATAAAAAAATGAAAAAGAAAATAGATGTGAGGCTTGGGAATCGAACCCACGACCTCTAGGCGGAAAATGAGAATTGAAAGAAAAATAAAGTGAGGCTGTGGGGGTTCGATCCCACACCCTCATGGTTAACTCGAAAATGTCAAGGAAAAAGAAAAAAAATAAAAGGGGTTGTGGGGGTCCAATCCCACAACCCCTCGGCCAAGGAAGAGAAATTTCTAAGGAAATAAATTAAAGGAACAAAGGTGTTGGGGCTCGATCTTGGGTCACCAAACGGTGTGGACCAAAATAAAATAAATGAAAAAAGTAAATATTGTCCAAGGAATTCGAAACCGGGTTCCCTTGCCTGAATTTTGTGTTGATACATAAGTCATATGTAAATTAAATATTCAAGAATAAAACAGCCTACTTAGATCGAAATCGAGATCTTGGCATACATAAAAGATGCATAAGTCTTGTACCACATAATCTTAGGAAGATATGAATCACTTAAACGAACTACGAATGAATCCTCATGGCTTGTATGTATAGACCCATAAGTCTATCATATGTTTAAAAATAAGTGAACCTAAGATGTATCTAATGAAATGATGTCACCCTACAAGGGTTAATTAAGAGTGTAAAACACACTAAACGGCCAAGTGCATTGGAACATGATGAAATGAACAATGAAATGATGAAATGAACAATGAAATGATGAAATGAACAATGAAATGATGAAACCCTAGAAGGGTTAGGTAAGAGTGTGAAACACACTAAATGGCCAAGTGCATTGGCATAAGATGTAATGAACATTCACGTAAAAAGGGGTGAGTAATTATGAAGAGCAAAGGTGATAATGTTAATGAATGTGGTGACAACATGATATGAGGCTAATGTAAAAGACAAGGGCAATCTCAAATGATCCAAGTAAATGTTACAATAACGTACTCCCCTATGAGAGTGTAAAGTTAATGAAGAGACCAGTCTTTGTGAATACTCTAATGAAAGTATTGAGATTAATACACTTAATACTAATGATGAGATGAGAAATCATCTATTGAGCTATGATGTCCTCATACTAGAAGCCAGGTTCCATGACGTATGAGTTGAATGTAATGCAACTTCATACTGAGCACCGATAGACTAGCTATGAGCGGTGATGCCTTCTTTCAGGAAGAGCCGAGGTTCATGTAACTCTCATGAGATGAGACTATCCAGCATGCCTGGTATGGGTCTCGTTAAATCCTTACTCTTTGAACCTAAACTGCTAATATAGGGATCTGGCAAGGTTACGAAATGAACACTAGCCTATGAATGAAATGAAATGAAGTATTTATGAATTAATGAAGTAGACCTTGTGTTTGCTAAAGAAGGCTCCTTAGTTAAGGTCCCATATGTTGATCCCTCATTTTGGGAAGTCTTGATGTCATGTCCATGATTCCAAGGTCTCATGACATATGAACGAATGATATGAAAAATTTTATGTGCTATATGCTATGTTATGTGCTATATGCAAGATGTTATGTGCTGTGTGCAATACGATAAGTATGATGATGCATGTTACTCTCATGGCATGACTTTCCTAATCCAAATTTGGCAGGTCCACTGACTTGACTTTCAATAATAATGTTGTTAGGAAAGAGTTGTTCTTACTTATGCCTGTCCTTGGTGTGTGCTTGCATATACCCATACTTAGTACAAGTGTGTACTAATCCCATACAATTCTTCAATTTTAGGTGCAGGCAGGTGGACGCTAGAGCTTACAGGTTGACGCTGCAGCTATGCCGATGTGGAGCTTTTATCCAGACTTGGTAGGCCCTCATGCTTTCGAGGATGTCTATCGTTATTATCTAGCTTAGACGTAGGCTATAGCTAGAGGAGTATGTTCCACTAGTTATTCTTTCCACTTTTGTTGAGACTTTGTATTGGTGCCGTTTTGGAAAAAATACTTTAATGCAATTATGAACTGTTTCTTCCATTTGATTATCTCTATATTAGATGGTGGATTCGTGAATGTTTATGAGTTTAAGTAGAATGAATTATGTGAACGTGAGTTAACAAAAAGTTCAAAATTTCCGCTAAAATTAACTTAGATGAAGTAAGTATGACGTATGTAGGCTTGTCTTCGACCTCTGAGAGGTCAACGACGCCGGTCTCGTCTGGGGTCTAGATTCTGGTCATGACAAAGTTTGTACCAAAGCGCTAGGTTAAATTCCGAGGATAATAAGTTCACATTAACTACATTGAGTAGTTTCTAAGTCATGGTAGTGATGTGCACCACTATCCTGAATTAGAGACTGCATGATGCGTAGGAATATTTCTCTTCTTGTGATGTTATCGTGACTTTTCTAATATCTGATTTTCTTGGTGTTATGAGCGTGTCTAACATCAATCCTTGTTGTTTTTAAGAAAATGAATACCAGGAGAACAATTTGTCAAAGGAGAGGAGGAGCAGTTGTTGGGGGCAATCAGGTTCCATCCCAGTCTCTAGTTGAAGGAGTGGCTATGCCGGTTTACCCTACTGGGTTGACATATACTAAGTTGAGGGCATCTCTACCCCAGATGGCACATGCCATCACTATGCAGGCCCATTCCATGACTGAACAGGTGAACCGACAGAATGTTTAGAGGGAGAACCCACCAGTTCGCAGTATGGCTGACCGGTTTAGAGTCTTTATGAGGATGAATCCTTCTATTTTCACAAGGTCTAAGACTTCAGAGGATCCTCAAAAGTTTGTGGATAAGGTGCATAAGATATTTATGGCTATGGGGTCCAAAGATACTGAGAAAGCAGAGTTGGCTTCCTATCAACTCAAGGATGTTGCACAAACATGGTGCACGATGTTGCAAGATAGCCGAGTTTTGGGAGGAGTTTCGGTAACTTGGGTGATTTTTAAGACAACCTTCCTTGAGAGATTCTTTCCTAGGGAGATGAGGGAGGCCAAGGTTGAGGAGTTCATCAACCTTAAACAGGAATCCATGACAGTCAGGGAGTATTCCCTGAAGTTTTTTAAGCAATCCAGGTATGCTACTTTCTCTAGTATCTAACAGCAAGGATTAGATGAGTACTGAAGTTTGTTAAACTATCCAGGTATGCTACTTCCCTTGTATCTAACAGTAGGGATGATATGAGTAGGTTCCTCACAGGAATCAATAGAGATCTGGAAAAGGAGTGTCTATCTGCGATACTCCATGATAACATGGACCTCTCCAGGTTGATGGAGCATGTCAAGTAGGAAGAGGAAAACTGCAAGAAGACGGCGTCGTAATGCTAGGAGGCCTAAGCCTCAAGATCAGGCAGGTACCAACCATGGAGGCCACAAAAATAATTTGACGTCCGTGAGTAGACCATGTTCAAAAAGGGGCAACAGAGTTCTGAGAACTCTAATTCCCAGAGGAGTACAACACCTAGAGGAGGCAGACCTGATCCCAAGAATGGCAATGGAGGTAAGATGCAGCGTCCTAGAAAAGACTGTGCTATGTGTGGCCGTGCTCACAGTAGAGAGTGTTGACAGGGAACTAATGCCTACTTTGGTTGCGGTAAGAGTGGGCATATGGTTAGAGACTGCCCATAGAATAGAGGTTAGACTGGAGGTAATGCTCAGCCTAGGCCTAATCCAGAGGGTGCAGCAGTAGCCGAGCCTCCTAAGAAGAACAGGTTTTATGCCCTAAAGGGAAGGTTGGAGTAGGAGAAATCCGCATATGTGGTCACTGGTATGGTGCAAGCATTCTCAACTTCTGTTATGCTTTACTTGATCCAAGGTCTATGCTTTCCTTTGTAACTTCTTTGCTTGATCTCACTTTTGAGATATTGCCTGAAGTTCTGCATGATCCTATAGTGGTTAGTAGACATTTAGGAGAAAATGTAAGAGTTGATAGAGTGTACAAGGATTGCCCAATAGTTGTATGTGGTAGGACTATGTGTGCATACTTGGTTGGGTTACCTATGAACGATTTTGACATCATTCTTGGCATGGAATGACTTCATAGGTTTTATACTTTTATGGATTTTCGTAGTAGGCTTGTGAGATTTTGTTTCCCTAATGAAGAAGAGCTAGTCTGTGAGGGGTACAACTCGACTCGTCCTAATCCATTTATGTCAAATCTTAAGGCCAATAAAATAATGTCCAAGGGGTTATTGTGTCATGTTGTGAGTGTTAATGATTTAGATCATGACATTCCTTCCATAGATTCAGTGCCTATAGTGAATGAGTTCCAAGATGTATTTCCTAATGATTTGCCTGGAGTTCCTCCCCCTCAAAAGATTGACTTTGGTATCGACTTAGAACCCTATACTTAACCAATTTCAATTCCTCCTTACAGAGTTGCTCCAGCTGAACTCAAGGAGTTGAAGCTGCAGTTAAAAGATCTCAGTGATAAGGATTTTATTCAGCCGAGCATATCCCCTTGGAGCTCTCCAGTGTTGTTTGTGAAAAAGAAGGATGGAACCCTTAGAATATGTATTGATTATCGGCAGCTCAACAAAGTCACTATCAAGAATAAGTATCCACTTCCCAGAATAGATGACTTGTTCGACTTCCAAGGGTCTAGTTTCTTCTCAAAGATTGATATTTGTTCAGGGTACCACCAGCTTAGGGTTAGGGATGAAGATGTTCCAAAAACAGCCTTTCGTACCCGTTATGGTCATTACGAGTTTCTAGTTATGTCATTTGGTCTCACTAATGCACCTGCTGTATTTATGGATCTCATGAACAGAGTCTTCCGTGAATACCTTGACTCTTTCGTCATACTATTCATTGATGACATTCTCATCTACTCTAAGACCAAGAAGATCATGAACAACATGTGAGACTAACCTTGCAGGTACTTAGACAACATCAGCTGTATGCCAAATTCAGCAAGTGTGAATTCTGGCGTAGATCAGTGACCTTCCTGGGTCATGTTGAGTCCGACAAAGGTGTGGAGGTAGATCCCAGGAAGACTGAGGTTGTTAAGAACTGCACAAAACCTCTTACCCTCACAAATATTCATAGCTTCTTGGGATTGGCTGGTTATTATCGCAGTTTTGTGGAGGGTTTTTCTTCCATTGCTGCCTCACGGACAACTTTGACTAAGAAGAAGGACAAGTTTGAATGGACGGAGACTTGTGAGAAGAGTTTCCAGGAGTTCAAGGACAGACTCAGTTAAGCCCCGGTGCTTACCTTGCCTAAGTGTGGTGAGAATTACACTGTTTATTGTGATGCATCTACGGTTGGTTTGGGTTGGTTCTTATGCAGGGTTGTAAGGTGATAGCCTATGCGTCCAGATAGCTCAAGGTTCATAAGAAAAGTTATCCCACTCATGACCTGGAGTTGTCAGCTGTGGTACTTGCACTAAAGTTGTGGAGGCATTACTTGTATGGGGTGCATGTGGATGTGTTCACAGACCACAGGAGTCTCCAGTACGTGTTCACACAGAGAGAGTTGAATCTAAGTCAGTGGAGGTTGTTGGAGTTGTTGAAGGACTATGACATGAATGTCCACTACAATCCAAGTAAGGCTAATGTTGTAGCTGATTCTTTGAGTAGGATGAGCATGGAAAACGGACCGTTGTGCCTGTGACAATCCCTCATACCTGCCGCCGAGGGTAATGAAGAGAGCAGCAGAAGAATTTGCAAAGTATGGTACGACGGAGTCCATGACGGCCCGTCGTGACCACGACGACCCATCGCGAGGTCCATCGACCCAGCCGCCGTTTTTACAGATTTTCAGCAATTAGAGTCCTTCTTTTATAAGGTTTTTGTTTTTTATAAATAGTTGTAAAAACCTCGTTTTGGGGGTTAAACTCTTGGTTATTAGAAACTTTTATGTTAGTTCTTTGTTAGTAGATTATTTTGATTATTACACTTTGGATTGTTACACTTTTCTCTGGAGTTGATTGTTGGTGATTTTGTCGATTAATCAAGTAAATTTCTGGATTTTATTCTTTCTCATTGAAGTAAGTGCATGAATTCTTATATTATATATGTGAATATTGTGATTATGACTATGGGAAACTAAACTCCATAACTAGAGTTGTGGGAACCATGGGTGAATAATAAGATAAAATCTAACTAAAATAACAATTCTAGAATAGTTTCTTGCATGTATTGATAATTCTTTCGCGTAGAAGTCTTTTTAACGAATGGACAACGTTAGAATTCGCCTTAATGCTACTTGCCGGACAAAGGAGGTAGATAATAGGAAACGAATTATCAACATAGATTTAGTGTATACCATCTAATAGGCTAGTATTGATTGGTACGAGGTAATAACTTAGTCAAATATCGAATACAATGCTTAATATGAGGTAAAGGTAAGGGTTAGTATAGCAACACACGTAGCCGGACCAAGGAGCAAAGTGAATTTTTCTAGCTGCCGGACCAAGGATTTAGAAATAAAAAACTTATCACTTTGCATGCAACATACTAGGAAAGAATTGTTATAGTTAGAATTATAAAGTTAGGATCATGTGGGGAACACGTAAACCCTAGTTACTTTTATTAAATGATTAAACTCCAACATTTGAATCTATTAGGTGTCTACTTTAATTTAGCTAGTTATTTTCATTCATTTTGAAATAAACCCCCCCCCCTTTTTTATTGTCTTTGTTTTCTAAGGAAATAATTGACTAAATAATAGTAATAATAGATTGAAGTTAAGTCTGAACTATTTTCCTTGTGGGAACGAAACCAACCTTATTAGTTGGGTTCTTTACTTGATACGACCGCTTTACTTCTTCTTTGAGAAGTAAGTTTGAGCGTATCAAATTTTGGCGCCACTGCCAGGGAAAGTAGCTTTTAGATTAACGTAAACTTATTACTAAAGTTTAGTCAATATTTTCTTAATTTTACTTTGTTTATTGTTTTTGATTCTTGCAGAACTATCTTCCTTGTATGCCAAATACACGGAGAGGAAGAGAACCTTTGTTTCCCTACGATCACGAATTAGAGCGTACACTACGCAACATGAATCGAAACTTGGGTATTAATGATGATGATCCAAACCAGAACATCCCAGCTCCGGTTGATGTTCATGGTCAGTTATTACCCGATGCTCCTGGTGAAAACCAACAGAGGGGACAAAATCCCACTCCACGTCCTCAAGAATACTACAGAGGATATGACAATATAGAAGACTTCGATGGGACACTTGTCTTGCCCCCTCTACCACCAGGCCACACCTTCGTGGTAACTAGTAGCCTGATGCAAATGCTCACTGCCAGAGGTTTGTTTTCAGGGCTACCTTCTGAGGACCCACATGCCCATATAACTAAGGTAAGGGCAGTGTGTAAAAGCTTTGTAGGGAGGCCTGACTTGGACTTGGATGTAATAGGGCTAAGAGTGTTTCCTCTCTCACTGACGGGAGAGGCTGCTATTTGGTTCACTGAGCTCCCTGATAACTCAATTTTCACTTGGAACCAACTAAGGGACGTTTTCTTAGCACGCTACTACCCGTTCTACAAGAAACTAAACCACAAAGACAGAGTGAACAACTTTGTGGCTCTACCAGGAGAGTCAGTTAGTAGTTCTTGGGATAGATTCACCTTGTTTTTTAGAAGCCTCCCCAATCACCGCATAGATGATGAGTCACTGAAGGAATACTTCTATCAGGGACAGGATGATAATAATAAAGCGGTGTTGGATACTATAGCGGGTGGTTCTTATGGGGAGTGTCCTTATGCCGAGATTGCTGAAAAGTTAGAGAAAATCTCCCGGAACTGCGATGCGGCTACTGATGGCCGATCGAACAGTGAAAAGGCCTATAGGGATACTCCACGATGTACTAGTAAAAGTGGAGTAGTTCATATTTTTGGCAGATTTTGTTATTCTTGATTGTGAAGTCGATTTTGAAGTGCCTATTATTCATGGGAGGCCATTCCTTGCTACGAGTAGAGCCATAGTTGATATGGAAAAGGGGCAGATGAAATTTCGGTTGAACAATGAAGAAGCGACCTTCAACATTTGTAGGTGCATGAGGAAGAGTGGTGAGCTCCAATCGGTATCTGATATATCCTACAAAGAAAAGATGAAAAAGGACCATGACCTAAAAAGTGAAAAACGAGAGTTTATGGTTGGGAATTTGGTGCTTTTAGACAATTCTAGGTTGTGTTGGCTTCCGGGCAATCAACTCCAAATGGACTGGCCCTTACTTGATTACCCAACTATTCCCTCATGGAGAAGTTGAGTTAGAAACTAAGGAGGGTGTGCGGTTTAAGGTAAATGGACATCGAATAAAAATCTATTTGGGGCATTCTTACTCGGTGAATGAAGTGATCGAGGCATACCATCTTGATGAAGGTTGAGTAATTAAGTGTCCTCAGTCGTGCCGCGACGTTAAATCAGGCGCTGGTTGTGAGGCAACCCAATACTTATAGTTTTTCTTTTTAGTAATGGTAGCATTTTCTGCTAATGGGTTTTAAATTTGCAGGCACATCACCAGGAAGTTCTGCAGAAAATCACTATGCAACAGTCACTGACGGACAGATCGACGGACCGTCACGCACGCGATGGACCGTCGCATGAATCTGTCGTGCCAAGTACGTCTTTCAATTATTTTTCAACACTAAGGCACACGTGACGGAACCAATGACGGACTGTCGCACCTGCGATGGACCGTCGTTGGGGTCTCGTTGCATCATTAATGAACATACCCGACCCAACCCGGTTGGGGTAATTTAAAAAATTGGCAACCTTTAAAAATCCCACCCCTTCAATTCACCCATTTCCTTCCCTCTCTCTCCCATTTCCCTCCCTTTTCAAGTTCCAACTTTCTACCTCCCTTCTCTATCAACCAATCACTTCCCCAATTCCCCAAATTCCTAAATTCTACCTTCTACTGGTCAGAGTCTTCTTTTGTGATTCTCTTCTTGATCACCAAGTACCTTCCTAACTTGTTTTTCTCAAATTCTCAGGTATGTGTCTCTGATTTCTACCCATTTACATTGCATTTTTGTTTATCAATTAGTATTAGCCTATTTCTTATTAATGGGTTCATTCTTTAATACAAATTTTGTCTGACCTAGGTTGAGAATCCTCAAAATTGCCTTGTTAAAAAACTAGAAATAGGTGCTTTAGCATTGCTAGTTTACTAGGTTGGGTTAGAAAGGTATAGGTTATCACTAAGTATTCAATATGAGTCATACGAGATGATTGTGGCATACCCAGTTCTATCGCTGAATGACAGAATAAGACCCCCGTCGTACCCACGACGGACCGTCATATGGTCAGTTCCAACATCCCACTGTACGTTTATCTCCAAGTGTCCACAAACGGATACATGCGACGGACCGTCTTCCCCATGACGGTCCGTCCTACACAACCGTTCAGGTTGTCAAAGACCCATTTTTCTAAGGGTCTCCTACTGTTTCTAAGTGTTCTCAGACAAAAATCTACGATGGACAGTCACATCCTCGACGGTCCGTCCTGTACAACCATCGTGACGGGCAGAGACCCCTCTCCTAAGGGTCTCCATACTTTTGATAAGTGTCCTCTGACGGACATCTACAACGGACCGTTGTTACCAAGACGGTCCGTCTTGAACAACCGTCATGGTTGTCAGAGACCCTTGTCCTAAGGGTCTCCCACTTTTTCAAAGTGTCCTCTGACGGACATCTACGACGGACCCTCACATCCTCGACGGTCCGTCGTGCACAACCGTCGTGATGGTTAGAGACCCCTCTCCTAATGTTCTCCACGATGGACATCGACGACGGATCGTCATTGTCACAATGGTCCATCCTGCTTATCCGTTATACTTGTCAGAGACTTTCCTTTAGGGGTCTTCACATCAACATAGTTGAAGTAAGACATGACGGACCCCATGACAGTCCGTCGTACTCACGACGAACCGTAAGGTGGTCCGTCGTGTTTCACTGTTACTACAGAAAAGTCATTACAACTTAGCTCTTATATTTATTTTGTTTTGTTTTTGCTCGTCTTGTTTGCGCCGTCTCGTACTAATATTTATTCTTTATAGGTACTATATATTATGGCACAAAAACAAGATTGAGTATATGCACGTGAGCGATAAAAGTCTGTCGCCCCGTCTGCCCGCCTGGTCATTGGCTCTGATGATGAGCGTGACCTCGAGTACGTGTCCCCAGGCACTGCCACTCGATCCCGAGCTACACGTGCTGCCAGAGCTACGCCCAAAAAGTTAGCGTCCGGCGTAGTCACTGCCTCCCAGTCTGATGAGGAGCGCACACTGACCGGCACACCTTCTGGGTCAGCTAGTCATGACAAAAGAAGCGTATGGCTCCTTAGGAGTTTCGTGGTCGGAGGAAACCTCTGGGTCTGCTGAAGTCCCTGCACCCGCCACAGCTGCACAGTCTGCCTCGTCTAATGAGGCTGACAGTTCTGAATCCAATCCCGGCTCACCGACTCGTGCTCTCACCCCAGTTGCCGACCAGTCTAACCGGTGGTTTGTCGACGGGCAGTATCAAGTTTATTCAGACGCAAAGTTTCTGAATGATAAATGAGTCATGACATGGACCCTTACATTGGAGAGGCGGGTCCTTACGGTAAGTCTCCCTACTATGCCAGAGATCCACAATCTCTTCACCATACACCGACTGGAAAGGACAGCGCGTTCTTTGGGCCGTTATAGTGATGAGTTTGTCCGAGAGTACTACGCCTCCTACGTGACTACTCTTAGATCACATATTGATAGGAGGGCTGCCCCTAGGGAGATGAGGGAGGCCAAGGTTGAGGAGTTCATCAACCTTAAACAGGAATCCATGACAGTCAGGGAGTATTCCCTGAAGTTTGTTAAGCTGTCCAGGTATGCTACTTTCCCTAGTATCTAACAGCAAGGATGAGATGAGTACTGAAGTTTGTTAAACTATCCAGGTATGCTACTTCCCTTGTATCTAACAATAGGGATGATATGAGTAGGTTCTTCACAGGAATCAATAGAGATCTGGAAAAGTAGTGGCTATCTACGATACTCCATGATAACATGGACCTATCCAGGTTGATGGAGCATGTCATGTAGGTAGAGGAAAACTGTAAGAAGGCGGGCGTCGTGATGCTAGAAGGCCTAAGCCACAAGATCAGGCAGGTCCTAACCATGAAGGCCACAAAAACAATTTTAATGTCCATGAGTAGCCCAGGTTCAAAAAGGGACAACAGAGTTCTTGGAACTCTAAATTCTCAAAGGAGTACAACACCTAGAGGAGGAAGACCTGAGCCCAAGAATGGCAATGGAGGTAAGATGCAGCGTCCTAGAAAGGACTGTGCTAAGTGTGGCCGTGCTCACAGTGGAGAGTGCAGACAGGGCACTAATGCCTGCTTCGGTTCCGGTAAGAGTGGGCATATGGTTAGAGACTGCCCACAGAATAGAGGTTAGGTTGGAGGTAATGCTCAGCCTAGGCCTAATCCACAGGGTGCAGCAGTAGCCGAGCCTCCTAACAACATTTATGCCCTAAAGGGCAGGGAGGAGCAGGAGAAATCCGCATATGTGTCACTGGTATGCTGCAAGCATTCTCAACTTCTGTTATGTTTTACTTGATCCAGGGTCTACGCTTTCCTTTGTAACTCCATTGCTTGCTCTCACTTTTGAGATATTGCCTGAAGTTCTGCATGATACTATAGTGGTTACTAAACCTTTAGGAGAAAATGTAAGAGTTGATAGAGTGTACAAGGATTGCCCAATAGTTGTATGTGGTAGGACTATGTGTGCATACTTGGTTGAGTTACCTATGAACGATTTTGACATCATTCTTGGCAAGGACTGGCTTCATAGTTTTTATACTTGTATGGATTTTCGTCGTAGGGTTGTGAGATTTTGTTTCCCTAATGAAGGAGAGCTAGTCTGTGAGGGGTACAACTCGAGTCGTCCTAATCCCTTGATTTCAAATCTTAAGGCCAATAAAATAATGTCTGAGGGGTTATTCTGTCATCTTGTGAGTGTTAATGATTTAGATCATGACATTCCTTCCATAGATTCAGTGCCTATAGTGAATGAGTTCCAAGATGTATTTCCTGATGATTTGCCTGGAGTTCCTCCCCCTTAAAAGATTGACTTTGGTATCGACTTAGAACCCTATACTTAACCAATTTCAATTCCTCCTTACAGAATTGCTCCAGCTGAACTCAAGGAGTTGAAGCTGCAGTTAAAAGATCTCACTAATAAAGATTTTATTCAGCCAAGCATATCCCCTTGGAGCTCGCCAGTGTTGTTTGTGAAAAAGAAAGAGGGAACCCTTAGAATGTGTATTGATTATTGGCAGCTCAACAAAGTCACTATCAAGAATAAGTATCCACTTCCCAGAATAGATGACTTGTTCGACTAACTCCAAGGGTCTAGTTTCTTCTCGAAGATTGATCTTCGTTCAGTGTACCACCAGCTTATTATTAGGGATGAAGATGTTCCAAAAACAGCCTTTTGTACCCGTTATGGTCATTACGAGTTTCTAGTTATGTCATTTGGTCTCACTAATGCACCTGCTGCATTTATGGATCTCATGAACATAGTCTTTCGTGAATACCTTGACTCTTTCGTCATAGTATTAATTGGTGACATTCTCATCTACTCTAAGACCAACTGTATGCCAAATTCAGCAAGTGTGAATTCTGGCTTAAATCAGTGACCTTCCTGGGTTATGTTGTGTCCGACAAAGGTGTGGAGGTAGATCCCAGGAAGACTGAGGTTGTTAAGAACTGCACAAAACCTCTTACTCTCACAAATATTCGTAGCTTCTTGGGATTGGCTGGTTAATATCGCAGTTTCGTTGAGGGTTTTTCTTCCATTGCTGCCTCACGGACAGCTTTGACTAAGAAGAAGGACAAGTTTGAATGGACGGAGACTTGTGAGAAGAGTTTCCACGAGCTCAAGGATAGACTCAGTTAAGCCCCGGTGCTTACCTTGGCTGAGTGCGGTGAGAATTACACTGTTTATTGTGATGTGTCTATGGTTGGTTTGGGTTGTGTTCTTATGCAGGGTGGTAAGGTGTTAGCTTATGCGTCCAGATAGCTCAAGGTTCATGAGAAAAGTTACCCCACTCATGTCCTGGAGTTGGCAGCTGTGGTGCTTGCACTAAAGTTGTGGAGGCATTACTTGTATGGGGTTCATGTGGATGTGTTCACAGACCACAAGAGTCTCCAGTACGTGTTCACACATAGAGAGTTGAATCTAAGTCAGTGGAGGTGGTTGGAGTTGTTGAAGGACTATGATATGAATGTCCACTACTATCCATGTAAGGCTAATGTTGTAGCTTATTCTTTGAGTAGGATGAGCATGGGAAGTATAGCCCACGTTGAGGATGGGAAGAAGGAGTTGGTGAAAGATATACATAGACTGGCTAGATTGGGTGGTACAGTTAGTTGACTCTACTAGTGGGGGTGTTTTAGTTCATCCTAGTTTTGAATCATCCTTAGTAGTTGAAGTAAAGAAGGGTCAGCATCTTGATCCTGTGTTGATGGAGCTGAAGGCCTCAGTGTTGGTTAAGATGAATGAGTCTTTTTCTTTGGGAGATGATGGCATACTTAGGTACCAGGACAGGTTGTGTGTACTGATATACCGTGGTTTCACAGTATTTTTAATGCTTTTCCTTAAGTTAAGTGTGTGTCCAAAAGCCTTTTTGTATTGATTTTTATGTAAGTTTCCCTTTATTTGCAGGAAATTTGTCTAAGGCTGAACGCGGAAGTTTTTGAGAAAGAAATACCAAAAAGTTACCACCTACGGAGCTTGTGACGATCCGTTGTGCCTGTGACGGTCCGTAGGTGGCATCGTAGTGAAGCTGCTGAAGGAAGATGGGGAATTTTAACCAAGTGTGGGGTTACGAAGTGCATGACGTACCATCGTAGCCATGACGATCCGTCCTGCTGGTTCGTCGTGATGATCAGAGAAGTAGTCCCAGTACCCAAATTCCAAGAGTTTAAGTGTTATGGAACGGAGACCCTAGACGGACCGTTGTGCCTGTGACGATCCCTCATACATGCCGTTGAGGGTAATGAAGAGAGCAGCAGAAGAATTTGCAAAGTATGGGACGATGGAGTCCGCGATGGCCCGTCGTGACCATGACGACCCGTCGCGAGGTCCGTTGACCCAGCCGCGTTTTTACAGATTTTTCCGCAATTAGAGTCCTTCTTTTATTAGGTTTATGTTTTTTTTTTAAATAGTTGTAAAAACCTCGTTTTGGGGTTAAAATCTTGGTTATTAGACACTTTCATGTTAAATTCTTTGTTAGTAGATTATTTTGATTATTACACTTTGGATTGTTACACTTTTCTCTGGAGTTGATTGTTGGTGATTTTGTCGATTAATCAAGTACATTTCTAGATTTTATTCTTTCTCATTGAAGAAAGTGCATGAATTCTTATATTATACATGTGAATAATGTGATTATGACTATGGTAACTAAACTCCATTACTAGGGTTGTGGGAACCATGGGTGAATAATAAGATAAAATCTAACTAAAATAACAATTCTAGAATAGTTTCTTGCATGTATTGATAATTCTTTCGCTTTGAAGTCTTTTTAACGAATGGCCAACGTTAGAACTCGCCTTAATGCTACTTGCCGGACCAAGGAGGTAGATAATAGGAAAAGAATTAACAACATAGATTTAGTGTATACTATCTCATAGGCTAGTATTGATTTGTACGAGGTAATAACTTAATCAAATATCGAATACAATGCTTAATATGAGGTAAAGGTAAGGGTTAGTAAAGCAACACACGTAGCCGGACCAAGGTGCGGAGTACAATTTTCTTGATTCCGGACCAAGGATTTAGAAATACATAACTTGTCACTTTGCATGCAAGATACTAGGAAAGAATTGTTATAGTTAGAATTATAAAGTTAGGACCCTGTGGGGAACACGTAAAACCTAGTTACTTTTATTAATTGATTAAACTCCAACATTTGAATCTGTTAGGTGTCTACTTTAGTTTAGCTAGTTATTTTCATTCATTTAGAAATAAACCCCCCCCCCCTTTTATTGTCTTTGTTTTCTAAGGAAATAATTGACTAAATCATAGTAATAATAGATTGAAGTTAAGTCTGAACTATTTTCCTCGTGGGAATGAAACCAACCTTATTAGTTGGGTTCTTTACTTGATATGACCGCTTTACTTCTTCTTTGAGAAGTAAGTTTGAGCGTATCAAATTTGGGCGCCGCTGCCAGGGAAAGTAGCTTTTAGATTAACGTAAACTTATTACTAATGTTTAGTCAATATTTTCTTAATTTTACTTTGTTTATTGTTTTTTATTCTTGTAGAATTATCTTCCTTGTATGCCAAATACACCGAGAGAAAGAGAACCCTTGTTTCCCTACGATCACGATTTAGAGCGTACACTACGCAACATGAATCGATACTTGGGTATTAATGATGATGATCCAAACCAGAACATCCCAGCTCCGATTGATGTTCATGGTTAGTTATTACCCGATGCTCCGGGTGAAAACCTACAGAGGGGACAAAATCCCGCTTTACACCCTCAAGAATATTACAGAGGCTATGACAATATAGAAGACTCCGAAGGACCACTTGTCTTGCCCCCTCTACCACCAGGCCACACCTTCGTGGTAACTAGTAGCCTGATGCAAATGCTCACTGCCAGAGGTTTGTTTTCAGGGCTACCTTCTGAGGACCCACATGCCCATATAGCTAAGGTAAGGGCAGTGTGTTAAAGCTTTGTAGGGAGGCCTGACTTGGACTTGGATGTAAAATAGGGCTAAGAGTGTTTCCTCTCTCACTGACGGGAGAGGCTGCTTTTTGGTTCACTGAGCTCCCTTATAACTCAGTTTTCACTTGGAACCAACTAAGGGACGTTTTCTTAGCACGCTACTACCCGGTCTACAAGAAACTAAACCACAAAGACAGAGTGAACAACTTTGTGGCTCTACCAGGAGGGTCAGTTAGTAGTTCTTGGGATAGATTCACCACGTTTTTTAGAAGCGTCCCCAATCACCGCATAGATGATGAGTCACTGAAGGAATACTTCTATCGGGAACAGGATGATAATAATAAAGCGGTGTTGGATACTATAGTAGGTGGTTCTTATGGGGAGTGTCCTTATGCCGAGATTGCTGAAAAGTTAGAGAAAATCTCCCGGAACAATAAAGCTTGGAGTACTAGGAAGTCCGATACTTGGAGAAATACCTTCGCACTACAATCCACTCACAACCCAGCCACAGATGATATGCGTGAAGAGATGGCTCAAATAAGAACTGAGCTTGGGTTGGTATTAAAACATGTCACTTGGGGTGCAGAAAAGATAAATATTGTCAACTACTTATCTAAACCACCACCACCAAATGATGTATGCTATTATGAGGAGAATTCCTATGCGGTAAATGAACAGACGGGGGTTTCTGACCAAGTGCCCAAGGCACAAATAAGGAGAATTAGCGCCAAGGTCAAGGAAACCAGTGTTCGATCTATGGTAACTATAACCGTGAGGGTCATTATGTCCGAGATGGAAACTACAACCACGACAACAACTTCAACAAGGGTTACTATGGTAACAGAAATGATAGGAATGGGCCCTATGTCCCTCCTCAAAATCGTGAAGTTACTCCTAGGGATGGTGGAGATAGTAGGGCGCGAGTTCAGGATGTGTTGCACAAAATGATCAGGAGGTTTGATGCTAATGATGAGCATATTAAAGTGTTAAGGAGTGATTTAGCGTGTATTGGGCAAAAAATCGATACACATGCAATATCGATTAAGCAGATTGAGTTGCAAATGGCCAAATTATCTGCGACTGTGAACACACGGCAAGCGGGCACTCTTCCTAGCAACACTGTCCAAAATCCAAAAAAAATGATGGACACTGTATGGCAATCACTACTCGGGGTGGTAAGCAGACCATTGACCCACCTATGCCTTCTAAGGAGGAAAAGGTGATGAAAAATAATGATAAGGTGGTAGATGGTAGTGGTGAAGTAGAAGATAACACTAGAAAAAATGTTGATGTGCCTATAAAGGTAATTCCCATGCTTATACCACCACCACCCTTTCCTCAGAGATTAGTGAAAAAGACCGAGGATGGTAAATATCGGCGTTTTATAACAATGTTGAAGAAGCTTTCTATCAATGTCCCTTTGGTAGAAGCTCTACAACAAATGCCCGATTATGCCAAGTTTATGAAAGATCTGGTTACAAAGAAAAGATCAGTCACTTTCGAGGATGACGATAGAGTGCAGCATTGTAGTGCTATTGCTACAAGATCTCTCGTACAAAAGAAAGAAGATCAGGGTGCGTTCACTATTCCTTGTACAGTCGGGTCATTACATTTTGCGAAAGCATTATGTGATCTGGGGACAAGCATAAATCTCATGCCCCTCTCAATTTACAAGAAGTTCGGTTTGGGTGACCCAAATCCCACTGCGATGCGGCTACTGATGACCGATCGAACAGTGAAAAGGCCTATGGGGATACTCCACGATGTACTAGTAAAAGTGGAGTCGTTCATATTTTTGGCAGATTTTGTTATTCTTGATTTCTACCCATTTACATTGCATTTTTGTTTATCAATTAGTATAAGCCTATTTCTTATTGATGGGTTCATTCGTTAATACAAATTTTGTCTGACCTAGGTTGAGAATCCTCAAAATTACCTTGTTAAAACTCTAGAAATAGGTGCTTTAGCATTGCTAGTTTACTAGGTATTTGGGTTAGAAACATATAGGTTATCACTAAGTATTCAATATGAGTCATAGGGGATGATTGTGGCATCCCCAGTTCTGTCGCTGAATGACAGAATGAGACCCCGATGACGGACCGTCGTACCCATGACATACCGTCATATGGTCAGTTCCAACATCCCACTGTACGTTTTTCTCCAAGTGTCCACCAACGGATTCATGCGATGGACCGTCGTCCCCACGACGGTCTGTCCTGCACAACCGTTCTGGTTGACAAAAACCCCTTTTTCTAAGGGTTTCCTATTTTTTCTAAGTGTTCTATGACGGAAATCTACGACGGACCGTCACATCCTCGACGGTCCGTCCTGTACAACCGTCGTGACGGGCAGAGACCCCTCTCCTAAGGGTCTCCATACTTTTGATAAGTGTCCTCTGACGGACATCTACAACGGACCGTCGTTACCAAGATGATCCGTCCTGCACAACCGTCATGGTTGTCAGAGACCTTTGTCCTAAGGGTCTCCCACTTTTTCTAAGTGTCCTCTGACGGACATCTACGACAGACCCTCACATCCTCCATGGTCTGTCGTGCACAACCGTCGTGATGGTCAGAGACCCCTCTCCTAAGGGTCTCCACGACAGACATCGACGAAGGATCGTCATTGTCACAATGGTCCATCCTGCTTATCCATTATACTCGTCAGAGACTTTCCGTCAGGGGTCTCCACATCAACACAGTTGAAGTAAGACATGACGGACCCCATGACAGTCCGTCGTACTCACGACGAACCGTCACGTTGTCCGTCGTGTTTCACTATTACTACAGAAAATTCATTACAACTTAGCTCTTATATTTATTTTGTTTTGTTTTTGCTCGTCTTGTTTGCTCCTTCCGTACTAATATTGATTCTTTATAGGTACTATATATTATGGCACAAAAACAAGATTGAGTATACGCACGTGGGCGATAAAAGTCTGTCGCCCCGTCTGCCCGCCTGGTCATTGGCTCTGATGATGAGCGTGACCCCGAGTACGTGCCCCCAGGAACTGCCACTCGATCCCGAGCTACACGTGCTGCCAGAGCTACGCCCAAAAATGTAGCATCCGGCGTAGTCACTGCCTCCCAGTCTGATGAGGAACACACACTGACCGGCACACCTTCTGGGTCAGCTACTCATGACAAAAGAAGCATTTGGCTCCTTAGGAGTTTCGTGGTCGGAGGAAGCCTCCGGGTCTGCTGAAGTCCCTGCACCCGCCACAGCTGCACAGTATGCCTCGTCTGATGAGGCTGACAGTTTTGAATCCAATCCCGGCTCACCGACTCGTGCTCTCACCCCGGTTGCCGACCAGACCAACCGGTGGTGTGTCGACGGGCAGTATCAGGTTTATTCAGATGCAAAGTTTCTGAATGATAAATGAGTCATGACATGGACCTTTACATTGGAGAGGCGGGTCCTTACGATAAGTCTCCCTTCTATGCACGAGATCCACAATCTCTTCACCATACACCGACTGGAGTGGACAGCGTGTTCTTTGGGCCGTTATAGTGAAGAGTTGGTCCGAGAGTTCTACGCCTCCTACGTGGCTACTCTCAGATAACATATTGATTGGCGGGCTGCCCCCGCCAAATAGGCCCCACTTGAGCATGTCCGAGTACGTGGCATTTAGGTTGATATCTCCCTGCATGCCATCCACCGGTATCTATACGGCGAGGATGTTGATGCCAACCGGACCCCTCTCACCGCCGAGTTCGACTACCGGTGGCAAATTGTCAAAGATGGCCAATTCTTGCGTGAGCCATTGCTGAGAGAGACCACCAATAGGTGGATGTCCCTTCACTTGTCTATTGATGGACTGGGAATTATGACTATTATTAGCAGAAATCGGGTGGTGAAAATCGCTCGCAGAGTCAACAGAAGTTTTCAGCCCCAGCCCCTTCATCAGCAGTGTTCCACCCTCCAAGAACAGGTGTGACCAGAAGGTTAGAGCACAAGGCTTTAAGTATCAAGGAAGTGTTTAAGGCACAAAGACTTACCCCACTATCCCTAAGTGTAGTAAGAACCATCCAGGCGAATGCCTCGCAGGAAAGAAAGGATGTTTTGGGTGCGGTCAGTCTGGTCACAGGTTGAGGGATTGTCCTTCTAAACAGGGTCAAGGAGGCGGTAATGGTAGGGCTCAGTCTACAAGTTCAACAGTACCAGCAAGTCGCTTGAATAAATAGGATAACTCATCTAGTACAGGTCGCGGTCAACGCCAGAATAGTTGTATGCTCTTCTGGCTCTCCAGGATTAGGAAGGTTCTCCTGATGTAGTCACTAGTACGTTAGGAGTTCTTCACCTTGATGTTTATGCATTTTTAGATCCAGGGGATACTCTTTCTTTTGTAACTTCTTACGTAGCATTCCAATTCATTGTTAGTCCAGAAATTCTCTTTGAATCTTTATCAGTCTCTACATCAACCGGTGACCCAATTATAGCTAGACGGGCATAAAGAAATTGCCCTGTCACATTCTCTCAGAAAGTCACCTCAGTAGATCTTGTAGAGTTAGAAATGGTAGACTTTGTGGATTGGTTTTATTCCTATTATGCCTCAGTGGTTGTAGAATTAGAATTGTTCAATTTCAGTTTCTAGATGAACCAATCTTAGAGTGGAAGGGTATTAGCATAGCGCCTATAGGTAATTTCATTTCTTACCTTAAGGCCATATGGATGATCGCCAAAGGTTATCTCTATCATTTAGTTCGGGTTAACGATTCTAGCTCTAAAACCCTAATTCTTGAGTTAGTTCGAGTAGTGAGTAAATTTCCAGAAATTTTTCTAGAAAATCTTTCCGAAGTTCCTCCTAAAAGGGAAATTGACTTTGGAATTGATTTCCTTCTAGATACCCAACCTATTTCTGTTCCTCCTTACAGAATGGCTCCAACAGAGCTTAATGAATTGAAAGAGCAGTTGAAAGACCTTCTAGATAAAGGTTGCATCAGACCTAATATTACACCATGGGATGCACCAGTGTTGTTCGTATAGAAGAAAGATGGTTCTCTTAGAATTTGCATTGAGTATAGACAGTTGAACAATGTCGCAATCAAGAATAATTATACCATCCACAGGATTGATGACTTGTTTGACCATCTTTCGGGTGCTAGTCACTTCTCAAAGATAGACCTTTAATCGGGTTATCATAAGCTCAGAGTCACACATAGTGACATTTTTAAAACAGCCTTCAAAACTTGGTTTGGTCATTATGAATTTGTAGTTATGTCGTTTGTACTACCAATGCTCTTGCAGGTATCATGGATTTGACGAACAGAGTGTTCAAACAATACTTTGACTTATTCGTTATAGCCTTTATTTATGATATCCTTATTTACTCTAGGAATAAGGAAGAACATGCGAGTCATTGGAGAGTTGTTCTGCAAACTCTTAAAGAACACCAGTTATTTTCTAAGTTCAGTAAATGTGAGTTCTAGTTTCAAGTCGTTGCTTTATTAGTCATATTGTATCGAACAATGGTATCCGTGTAACACTACAAAGGCCAAGACCTAATTTAAAGCCTCGCATGAATTTCTAAGGTTTGTAATACTGTTTTGAGGAAAAAATAATATTTATAAGTCATGTAGGAAGTTTTATAGTCAAGACGTCAAGAAATATTCATGACGTCTGGAGACTAGTGAAAGAGGTGCTACTATGCCTTAGCTTATTTCACAATGTTTTAGGAGTCAAAATTTTGTGAAATTTTATGGGAAGGTGTTAAACGCGATTAAAATATGTTTAGGGTCAAAATTTCTGGCTACGACTCCCCAAGAACCACCCTCCCACTTTGGTCAAAAGCTGTAAAAAAGAAGTGTCTACTTATGAGGTGCAGGCGACGAGGCGTAGGTGGATCGATGTGGCGTCAATGCCTCCGTCAACCAACACTTAGACACTTTTCCAAAAGTGTTCGAATGTCCAGTCTCTGACACCAGCAAAGGATATGCAAGACGGTTGGGGGAATGGGCATAGGTTGACCTACGAATCGTAGGTTGTGGTCTCATAGGTCAAGCCAGCACTTTTCCTATTAAGTTTAATTGGTTCATTTAATTAAGTTAGTTAGTTAGGGATTTAATTATGATTTAAGGGTCGGTTAATTAGATTAGTTAAGGACCTATATAAACTAACCTAATCCTAAACCCCACTTAACATATCACTTTTTCCAAACCCAAATTGCTCTTTCTTCGCTCTACTTTCTCTCTCCCAAAGAAGACTCCATAGAAGACCAAGGTTTAAGGGTTATAGGGAAGCAAGATGTTCTCTTTTACCATCAATCTTCAAATAATATCAAGGTATGGGAACATTTCACCTCTTGGATTCCTTTCCCGAAGGGTTCTTCCAACCTTGCTTTTCAAAAAGATGGTTTCATATGGTTTATTTTGGTTATTATGATTAAATTATGATGTATTATTTATAAATTATTATAGTTCTTGATGAATTAACCAAGTATGTAGAATAGATCATGAATTGGCCCAAATTCCCTAACCCTAGGTTATGAACTCATGTCGAATTGATTAGTATTGATCCGATTGATTTAGTTCTTGTGTTATTTACAATTGTATGATGTTATTAAACTTATTGATGTATGAAATTGTTTTGGTTGAGGATAATACTAACGATTATGTCTTTTGAAGGAGAAATGGTAATACTTTGTGATCTTAAACCTTTACTTCAATTGTGATGGCTTGTAATCTGTGAGGAAGTTCAATTAAAGTATATATTGTGATTGTATTAAGTAATTTTTTGTATGATGATGTAATTGAAATGTCCTGATTATGTGAAGATGTGAGATTATGTTAAGATGTAATGATATAAGGTTGGTTATGAATTGCGTATGTGCCTTATTATGACATGATGATGATAATGTGTTGATCTCACATACGAGGGTTGTATTTAAAGGATATTCTAATGCAATTCTTAATGATCTAATTATATGAATATAAAGGGGTTAGTCTCCTATGGCCTATTCTAAGTTATGATGATTAATAAAGGCTTAAAGACATTTCAAAAAGGGCCTCTAGCTTAGCATTGAGTGAACTAGTGGTGATAAGCGTCCCTTCCCAATGTGGGAAGGTAGGTTCACCATGATACTCATGATATTGGAGACTATAATGCAATGTGCATAAATAGGGTCGCAAATACATCTCCTAGTTCTTGAACTATGTTGCCCCCATAGGAATACTAGCTAGTGGATCCAACTAGAATGTTATGTTCATGTTTTGGTAATACCTTGGAAAGTAGTTCACCTTCTTTCGGTGTAGGGTTTCATGAAACCAAATTCCACATTTAGCTCATCTGGTCTATGTCCGTTAAGGCAAGTTACCAAAAGTCAAATGAAGTAAAGAAGTGAACACTAACTAGGGCGACTTGAGGGTTTGACTTAGTCTAGGTAGGGGTATGGGATTCTACCTATACATTGTACTAGTTGGCTTTGAGGGAAGTCCTAGAAGGTTGTTCTTATATTATATAAAGTAAATGTTATGCATATGTTGTCTATACATGTTGATGAACCTATATAAAGTTAGTTTCACTTATGATCATGTTATTTGCCTATATTGCTATGAATGATGATGATTACTCTTGATTCTATGCTATATGAAGTTAGACAATATTTGTTATTTTTTGTTGGGTTTACTTGATTGAGTAAGGTTATGGGGCTTTACTTGGGATGTTGGATTATGAGTAATGGTCTTGTTTATGTTGTAATGTTATGAACTTTTATGCATGCTTTGTTATTATATCATGATATTGGAATTGGTTTGGCTATGTACTCAAATATGCTATTATACATGTTGACTTGGTAATACTTGATGGTGTTGGACTTGTGTTATACATAGATCTTATCTTAAGTTGTACTGATCATGAACATGATTTATGCTATTGTGATCCTTATATGGTATATGCTCTCTTGGATGTCCACTAAAGGTTTCTAAATGACTTAGCATGTTTTCTAAAGTTAATGTCCCCTTTCTCATGCATTCCTTCAAAAATTTTATATGCATATTCCCAACCTACTAAAAGTGTGTACTAACCCATATTTATGTTTCTATAATTAAGTAGGTTCCTACCGTTGAGCTTCTAGAAGGGCCATTGAAGATAACTTGGATTCTCATTTCCAAGTTTGGTAGGTGTAACAACCCTAATAATGGATATGCTAAGTAATGCTTAATGTGTCTAGAATGCCTATGATTAGACCGGGTTCACACGGATTGATGCGCACAGAACCCGACCTCTGAACCCTTGCTACAGCCAAACCAACTAACTTGGGGAGTTAATTGAGCTAGGAAAGGTTGGTTCCAGCCATGTAGGGCTCTCCAATACGAAGATTTACTCGAAGGAGTCTTTACCGGACATAAAGAGAAAATCTTACGTTGGAGGGTCTAGGGGTAAAATGGTCTTTTTCCAAGCTAAGGGTGGTGTCGTAATTATCCTACATATATAATTAATTTTTTAATTAACAAGGTGGAGGGGTATTTTAGGCAGAGAGGGCAAAAAATTGGCTCTTAGAGTGAAGTCTTTCTCCACCCGGGTTTGAACCTAGGCGGAAACAATGAATTAAATTTGTTTTTAATTTAAGTTTGTAAATTAATCTAATTAATTAATATTTATTATTGATTAGCTGATTTAAAATGAAAGTGAAATCAGATTTTTTCTCATTTAATAAAACCTTATTTGACTTATGTTAATATTTTTCAAAAATGTAACTACGTGTGTTTGGGTGTGTTGTCGTGGCTATTGGTCATGGTTTAGGACTTGAAATGGCATGTTTGTTCTTTGTATTTCATGTACAAATGTTTATGTAAATCATGATGTTCATATGACTTGTAATGTGGCTGATTTGAGTGATAATCTCTTGGCTAAATGAATCCATTAAAGTTCACCTAAGAACGTATTAAATGATCTACGAATTATCCTGTGAATTTATGTATAAATGTTGATGAAAGTGAGCTGAAAACGTGACAAAAATTCCAGCAACTTGTAAGATTGGTTTCGTCTAAACATGGATGAACAAATCTGAAATTATAAATGAGTGTAAATTAGGTGAGGTCATTAGGGATCGAACCCGAGACACCACCCGTGAAAAACACTACAAAACGTAAGTGAAGAAATGGGGTTAAGGGGATTCGAACTTGGGTGCTCCTGGCTAGAAAATAATGTATGAAAATAAGAAATGAGAGGTGTTCCATTCGAACCCCAACCTCTCGGTCAAGCTTCAGAAAAAAATGAAAAAGAAAATAAATGTGAGGCGTGGGAATCGAACCCACGACCTCTAGGCGGAAAAGGAGAGTTGAAATAAAAATAAAGTGAGGCTGTGGGGGTTCGATCCCACACCCTCATGGTCAACTCGAAAATGTCAAGGAAAAAGAAAAAAAATAAAAGGGGTTGTTGCGGTTCAGTCCCACAACCCCTCGGCCAAGGAAGAGAAATTTCAAAGGAAATAAATGAAAAGGAAATAAAGGTGTTGGGGCTCGATCTTGGGTCCCCAAACCGTGTGTACCAAAATAAAATAAATGAAAAATGTAAATATTGTCCAAGGGATTCAAAACCAGGTTCCCTTGCCCGAATTCCGTATTGATACATAAGTCTTACGTAAATTAAATATTCAAGAATAAAGCTGCCTACTTAGATCGAACACTCTAGTGAAAGTATTGAGATTAACACACTTAATACTAATGATGAGATGAGAAATCATCTATTGAGCTACGATGTCCTCATACTAGAAGCCAGCTTCCATGACGTATGAGTTGAATGTAATGCAACTTCATACTGAGCACCGATAGACTAGCTATGAGCGGTGATGCCTTCTTTCAGGAAGGGCGGAGGTTCATGTAACTCTCATGAGATGAGAGTGTCCGGCATGCCGGGTATGGGTCTCGTTATATCTCTTACTCTTTGAACCTAAACTGCTAATATAGGGATCTGGCAAGATTCAATTCCCATGTGTGCTAGCATGTTCTAGGTCAATTTGGCCGGTGATTCCACCTATTTTCGGTGTGGGGGAGACACTAGATTTCATAATGCTCACATGATCTATGTCGGTTAAAGTTAAATTTCCCTATGAATGAATGAGGTCAGCCTCAAATGATGCACATAATGAAATGAATGATACCACAGGTGTTAGCATAGGATAATCAAGAGGTGAGCTAGACTCAAGTAATGACACTAGGTAATTCTTGATCATTCCACAGCGAACCTGTTGAAAGTCTTAAACTACATCTTAGGTATAGCTAGTGTTCACACTAGCCTATGAATGAAATGAAATGAAGTACTTATGAATGAATGAAGTAGACTCTGTGTTTGTTAAGAAGGCTCATTAGTTGAGGTCCCATATATTGAGCCCTCATTTTGGGATGTCTTGATGTCATGTCCATGATTCCAAGGTCTCATGGCATATGAACGAATGATATGAAAAATATTATGTGCTATATGCAATATGTTATGTGCCATATGCAAGATGTTATGTGCTCTGTGCAATTTGATAAGTATGATGATGCATGTTACTCTCATGGCATGACTTTCCTAATCCAAATTTTGCAAGTCCACTGACTTGACTTTCGATAATAAGGTTGTTAGGAAAGAGTTGTTCTTACTCATGCATGTCCTTGGTGTGTGCTTGCATATACCCATACTTAGTACAAGTGTGTACTAATCCCATGCAATTCTACAATTTTAGGTGCAGGCACAGGTGGACGCTAGAGCTTACAGGTTGACATTGCAGCTATGCCGATGTGGAGCTTTTATCCGGAGATGGTAAGCCCTCGTTCTTTCGAGGATGTCTATCGTTATTATCTAGCTTAGATGTAGGCTATAGCTAGAGGAGCATGTTTGACTAGTTATTCTTTCCACTTTTGTTCAGAATTTGTATTGGTGTCGTTTTGGAAAAAATACTTTAATTCAATTATGAATTGTTTCTTTCATTTGATTATCTCTATATTAGATGGTTGATTCGTGAACGTTTATGAGTTTAGGTAAATGAATCATATGAATGTGAGTTAACAAAAAGTTCAAAATTTCCGCTAAAATTAACTTAGATGAAGTAAGTATGACGTATGTAGGCTTGACTGCGACCTCTGAGAGGTCAACGACGCCGGTCTCGTCTGGGTCTAGATTCTGGTCATGACAAAGTTGGTACCAAATCTCTAGGATAATAAGTTTACATTAACTACATTGAGTAGTTTCTAAGTCATGGTAGTGATATGCACCACTATCCTGAAATAGAGACTGCATGATGTGTAGGAAAATTTCTCTTCTTGTGATATTGTCGTGCCTTTTCTAATGTCTGATTTTCTTGGTGTTATGAGCGTGTCTAACATCAATCCTTGTTGTTTTTAAGAAAATGAATGCTAGGAGAACAATTTGTCAAAGGAGAGGAGGATCAGCTGTTGGGGGCAATCAGGTTCCACCACAGGCTCCGGTTGAAGGAGTGGCTATGCCGGTTTACCCTGTTGGGTTTACATATACTATGTTGAGGGCATATCTGCCCCAGATGGCACAGGCCATAACTATGCAGGCCCAGGCCATGAATGAACAAGTCAACCGATAGAATGTTTAGAGGGAGAACCCACCAGTTCGCATTATGGCTGACAGGTTGAGAGACTCTATGAGGATAAATCCTTCTATTTTCACAGGGTCTAAGACTTCAGAGGATCCTCAAGAGTTTGTGGATGAGGTGCATAATATCTTTATGGATATGGGGTCCAAAGATACTGAGAAAGCAGAATTGGCTTCCTATCAACTCAAGGATGTTGCACAGACTTGGTGCACGGTGTTGCCTGATAGCCGAGTTTTGGGAGGAGTTCCGGTAACTTCGGAGATTTTTAAGACAGCCTTACCTGGGATATTCTTTCCTAGGGAGATGAGAGAGGCCAAGGTTGAGTAGTTCATCAACCTTAAACAGGAATCCATGACAGTCAGGGAGTATTCCCTGAAGTTTGTTAAGCTGTCCAGGTATGCTACTTTCCCTAGTATCTAACAGCAAGGATGAGATGAGTACTGAAGTTTGTTAAACTATCCAGGTATGCTACTTCCTTGTATCTAACAGTAGGGATGATATGAGTAGGTTCCTCACAGGAATCAATAGAGATCTGGAAAAGGAGTGTCTATCTGCGATACTCCATGATAACATGGACCTCTCCAGGTTGATGGATCATGTCTAGTAAGTAGAGGAAAACTTCAAGAAGACGGGTGTCGTGATGCTAGGAGGCCTAAGCCTCAAGATCAGGCAGGTCCCAACCATGGAGGCCACAAAAAATATTTTGACGTCTGTGAGTAGCCCAGGTTCAAAAATGGGACAACAGAGTTCTGGGAACTCTAATTCCCAGAGGAGTACAACACCTACAGTAGGCATACCTGAGCCCAAGAATGGAAATGGAGGTAAGATGCAGCGTCCTAGAAAGTATTGTGCTAAGTGTGGCCGTGCTCACAGTGGAGAGTGCAGACAGGGCACTAATGCCTGCTTCGGTTGCGGTAAGAGTGGGCATATGGTTAGAGACTGCCCACAAAATAGAGGTTAGGCTCGAGGTAATGCTCAACCTAGGCCTAATCCACAGGATGCATCAGTAGCTGAGCCTCCTAAGAAGAACAGGTTTTATGCCCTAAAGGGCAGGGAGGAGCAGGAGAAATCCGCATATGTGGTCACTGGTATGCTGCAAGCATTCTCAACTTCTGTTATGCTTTACTTGATCCAGGGTCTAAGCTTTCCTTGTAACTCCTTTGCTTGCTATCACTTTTGAGATATTGCCTGAAGTTCTGCATGATCCTATATGGTTAGTACACCTTTAGTAGAAAATGTAAGAGTTGATAGAGTGTACAAGGATTGCCCAATAGTTGTATGTGGTAGGACTATATGTGCATACTTGGTTGAGTTACCTATGAACGATTTTGACATCATTCTTGGCATGGACTGGCTTCATAGTTTTTATACTTGTATGGATTTTCGTAGTAGGGTTGTGAGATTTTGTTTTCCCAATGAAGGAGAGCTAGTCTGTGAGGGGTACAACTCGAGTCGGCCTAATCCCTTGATTTCAAATCTTAAGGCCAATAAAATAATGTCTAAGGCGTTATTGTGTCATATTGTGAGTGTTAATGATTTAGATCATGAAATTCCTTCCATAGATTCAGTGCCTATAGTGAATGAGTTCAAAGATGTATTTCCTGATGATTTGCCTAGAGTTCCTCCCCCTCAAGAGATTGACTTTTGTATCAACTTAGAACCCTATACTTAACCAATTTCAATTCCTCCTTACAGAATTGCTCAAGCTTAACTCAAAGGAGTTGAAGCTGCAGTTAAAAGATCTCACTGATAAGGATTTTATTCAGCCGATCATATCCCCTTGGAGCTCTCCAGTGTTGTTTGTGAAAAAGAAAGATGAAACCCTAAAGTGTATCGATTATCGACAGCTCAACAAAGTCACTATCAAGAATAAATATCCATTTCCCAGAATAGATGACTTGTTCGACTAACTCCAAGTGTCTAGTTTCTTCTCGAAGATTGATCTTCGTTCAGGGTACCACCAGCTTAGGGTTAGGGATGAAGATGTTCCACAAACAGCCTTTCGTACCCGTTATGGTCATTACGAGTTTCTAGTTATGTCATTTGGTCTCACTAATGCACCTGCTGTATTTATGGATCTCATGAACAAAGTCTTCCATGAATACCTTGACTCTTTCGTCATAGTATTCATTGATGACATTCTCATCTACTCTAAGACCAATGAAGATCATGAACAACATGTGAGACTAACCTTGCAGGTACTTAGACAACATCAGTTATATGCCAAATTCAGCAAGTGTGAATTCTGGCTTAGATCAGTGACCTTCCTGGGTCATGTTGTGTCCGACAAAGGTATGGAGGTAGATCCCAGGAAGACTGAGGTTGTTAAGAATTGCACAAAACCTCTTACTCTCACAAATATTCGTAGCTTCTTGGGATTGGCTGGTTATTATCGCAAATTCGTGGATGGTTTTTCCTCCATTGCTGCCTCACGGACAGCTTTGACTAAGAAGAAGGACAAGTTTGAATGGACGGAGACTTGTGATAAGAGTTCCCAGGAGCTCAAGGACAGACTCAGTTAAGCCCCGGTGCTTACCTTGCCTAAGTGTGGTGAGAATTACACTGTTTATTTTTGATGCATCTAGGGTTGGTTTGGGTTGTGTTCCTATGCAGGCTGGTAAGGTGGTAGCCTATGTGTCCAGATAGCTCAAGGTTCATGAGAAAAGTTACCCCACTCATGACCTGAAGTTGGCAGCTGTGGTGCTTGTACTAAAGTTGTGGAGGCATTACTTGTATGGGGTGCATGTGGATGTGTTCACAGACCAGAAGAGTCTCCAGTACGTGTTCACACAGAGAGAGTTGACTCTAAGTCAGTGGAGGTGGTTGGAGTTGTTGAAGGACTATGACATGAATGTCCACTACCATCCAGGTAGGGCTAATGTTGTAGCTGATTCTTTGAGTAGGATGAGCATGGGAAGTATATCCCACATTGAAGATGGGAAGAAGGAGTTGGTGAAAGATATGAATATACTGGCCAGACTGGGTGGTGCAGTTAGTTGACTCTACTAGTGGGGGTGTTACAGTTCATCCTAGTTCTAAATCATCCTTAGTAGTTGAAGTCAAGAAGGGTCAACATCTTGATCCTGTGTTGATGGAGCTGAAGGCCTCAGTGTTGTTTAGGATGAATGAGTCTTTTTCTTTGGGAGATGACGTCATACTTAGGTACCAGGACAGGTTGTGTGTACCGATATACCGTGGTTCCACGGTATTTTGTTTATCCTGAAGCAGCATTTCTCGAAGTAGTTAATGCTTTTTCCTTAAGTTTAGTGTGTGTCCAAAAGCCTTTCTGTATTGATTTTTATGTAAGTTTCCCTTTATTTTCAGGAAATTTGTCTATGGATGAACGTGAATATTTTTCAGCAAAAAATACAAAAAATTACCACCTACGGAGCTTGTGACGATCCGTTGTGCCTGTGACGATCCGTAGGTGGCATCGTAGCGAAAGATTTTTTGTAAGTTTCCCTTTACAAAGTGCATGAAATACCGTCGTAGCCATGACGGTCCGTCCTGCTGGTTCGTCGTGATGATCAGAGAAGTAGTCCAAGTACCCAAATTCCAAGAGTTTAAGTGTTATGGAACGGAGACCCTAGACGGACCGTTGTGCCTGTGACGATCCCTCATACCTGTTGTCGAGGGTAATGAAGAGAGCAGCATAAGAATTTGCAAAGTATAGGACGACGGAGTCCATGACGGCCCGTCGTGACCCCGATGACCCGTCGCGAGTCCGTCGACCCAGCCGCGTTTTTACAGATTTTCAGCAATTAGAATCCTTCTTTTATTAGGTTTTTGTTTTTTATAAATAGTTGTAAAAACTCGTTTTTAGGGTTAAACTCTTGGTTATTAGACACTTTTATGTTAGATTCTTTGTTAGTAGATTATTTTTATTATTACACTTTGGATTGTTACACTTTTCTCTAGAGTTGATTGTTGGTTATTTTGTCGATTAATCAAGTAAATTTCTGGATTCTATTCTTTCTCATTGAAGCAAGTGCATGAATTCTTATATTATATATATGAATATTGTTATTATGACTATGGGTAACTAAATAATAAGATAAAATCTAACTAAAATAACAATTCTAGAATAGTTTCTTGCATGTATTGATAATTCTTTCGCTTAGAAGTCTTTATAACGAATGGCCAACGTTAGAACTCTCCTTAATACTACTTGCCGGACCAAGGAGGTAGATAATAGTAAAAGAATTATCAACATAGATTTAGTGTATACTATCTAATAGGCTAGAATTGATTGGTACGAGGTAATAACTTAGTAAAATATCGAATACAATGCTTAATATGAGGTAAAGGTAAGGGTTACTATAGCAACACATGTAGATGGACCAAGGTGCGGAGTTAAATTTTATAGATGCCGGACCAAGGATTTAGAAATACATAAGTCATAACTTATCACTTTGCATGCAAGATACTAGGAAAGAATTTTTATAGTTAGAATTATAAAGTTAGGACCCTGTGGGGAACATGTAAGCCCTAGTTACTTTTATTAATTGATTAAACTCCAACATTTGAATCTGTTAGGTGTCTACTTTAATTCAGCTAGTTATTTTCATTCATTTAGAAATAAAACCCCTCCTTTTATTGTCTATGTTTTCTAAGGAAATAATTGACTAAATAATAGTAATAATGATTGAAGTTAAGTATGAACTATTTTCCTCGTGGGAACGAAACCAACCTTATTAGTTCGGTTCTTTACTTGATACGACCGCTTTACTTCTTCTTTGAGATGTAAGTTTGAGCGTATCAAATTTTGGCGCCGCTGCCAGGGAAAGCACCTTTTAGATTAACGTAAACTTATTACAAAAGTTTAGTCAATATTTTCTTAATTTTACATTGTTTATTGTTTTTGATTCTTGTAGAACTATCTTCCTTGTATGCCAAATACACGGAGAGGAAGAGAACTCTTGTTTCCCTACGATCACAAATTAGAGCGTACACTACACAACATGAATCGAAACTTGGGTATTAATGATGATGATCAAAACCAGAACATCCCAGCTCCAGTTGATGTTCATGGTCAGTTATTACCCGATGCTCCGGGTGAAAACCAACAGAGGGGACAAAATCCCGCTCCACATCCTCAAGAATACTAAAGAGGCTATGACAATACAGAGGACTCCGATGGACCACTTGTCTTGCCACCTCTACCACCAGGCCACACCTTCGTGGTAACTAGTAGCCTGATGCAAATGGTCACTGCCAGAGGTTTGTTTTCAGGGCTACCTTCTGAGGACCCACATGCCCATATAGCTAAGGTAAGGGCAGTATGTAAAAGCTTTGTAGGGAGGCCGGACTTGGACTTGGATGTAATCGGGCTAAAAGTGTTTCATCTCTCACTGACGAGAGAGGCTGCTATTTGGTTCACTGAGCTCCCTTATAACTCAATTTTCACTTGGAACCAACTAAGGGACGTTTTCTTAGCACGCTACTACCTCTACAAGAAACTAAACCACAAAGACAGAATGAACAATTTTGTGGCTCTACCAGGAGAGTCAGTTAGTAGTTTTTGGGATAGATTCACCTCGATTTTGAGAAGCGTCCCCAATAACCGCATAGATGATGAGTCACTGAAGGAATACTTCTATCGGGGACAGGATGATAATAATAAAGCGGTGTTGGATACTATAGCGGGTGGTTCTTATGGGGAGTGTCCTTATGTCGAGATTGCTGAAAAGTTAGAGAAAATATCCCAGAACAATAAAGCTTGGAGTACTAGAAAGTCAGATACTACGATAAATACCTTCGCAGTTCAATCCACTCACAACCCAGCCACAGATTAGATGCGTGAAGAGATGGCTCAAATGAGAACTGAGCTTGGGTTGGTATTAAAACATGTCACAAGGGGTGCAGAAAAGATAAATGCAGTCAAGTACTTGTCTAAACCACCACCACCAAATGATGTATGCTACTATGATGAGAATTCCTATGCGGTAAATGAACATACGGGGGGGGGGTTTCCGACCAAGTTCCCAACGCTCAAATTGGCGCCAAGGTCAAGGAGACCAAGGTCGGATCTATGGTAACTATAACCGTGAGGGTCATTATGTTCGAGATGGAAACTACAACCGCAACAACAACTTCAACAAGGGTTACTATGGTAACAGAAATGATAGGAATGGGCCCTATGTCCCTCCACAAAATCGTGAAGTTACTCCTAGGGATGGTGGAGATAGTATGGCGCGAGTTGAGGATGTGTTACACAAAATGATGAGGAGGTTCAATGCTAATGATGAGCATATTAAAGAGTTAAGGAGTGATTTAGCGTGTATTGGTAAGAAAGTCGATGCACATGCAATATCGATTAAGCAGATTGAGTATCAAATAGCCCAATTATCTGCGACCGTGAAAACACGACAATCGGGCACTCTTCCTAGCAACACTGTCCAAAATCCAAAAAAAATGATAGACACTGTATGGCAATCACTACTCGGGGTGGTAAGCAGACCTATGACCCACCTTTTCCGTCTAAGGAGGAAAAGGTGATAAAAAAATAATGATAAGGTGGTAGATGGTAGTGGTGAAGTAGAAGATAACACTGGAAAAAATGTTGAAGTGCCTATAAAGGTAATTCCCATGCCTAGACCCCCTTTCCTCAGAGATTAGTGAAAAAGACCGAGGATGGTAAATATCGGCATTTTATAACAATGTTGAAGCAGCTTTCTATCAATGTCCCTTTGGTAGAAGCTCAAGAACAAATGCCCGGTTGTGCCAAGTTTATGAAAGATCTGGTTACAAAGAAAAGATCAGTCACTTTCGAGGATGACGATAGAATGCAACATTGTAGTGCTATTGCTACAAGATCTCTCGTATAAAAGAAAGAAGATCCAGGTGCGTTCACTATTCCTTGTACAGTCGGGTCATTACATTTTGCGAAGTGATCTGGGGGCAAGCATAAATCTCATGCCCCTCTCGATTTACAAGAAATTGGGTTTGGGTGACCCAAAGCCCACTGCAATGCGGCTACTGATGGCCGATCGAACAGTGAAAAGGCCTATAGGGATACTCTAGATGTACCAGTAAAAGTGGAGTCATTCATATTTTTGGCAGATTTTGTTATTCTTGATTGTGAAGTCGATTTTGAAGTGCCTCTTATTCTTGGGAGGCCATTCCTTGCTACGGGTAGAGCCTTAGTTGATATGGAAAAGGTGCAGATGAAATTTCGGTTGAACAATGAAGAAGCGACCTTTAACATTTGTAGGTCCATGAGGCAGAGTGGTGAGCTCCAATCGGTATCTGCTATATCCTACGAAGAAAAGATGAAGAAGGACCATGACCTAAAAAGTGAAAAACGAGAGTTTATGGTTGGGGATTTGGTGCTTTTAGACCATTCTAGGTTGCGTTGGCTGCCGGGCAAGCTCAACTCCAAATGACTGGCCCTTACTTGATTACCCAACTATTCCCTCATGGAGTAGTTGAGTTATAAACTAAGGAGGGTGTGCGGTTTAAAGTAAATGGACAACGAATAAAACTCTATTTTGGGCATGCTTAGTCATGAATGAAGTGATCGAGGCATACCATCTTCATGAAGGCTGAGTAATCAAGTGCCCTCAGTCGTGCCGCGACGTTAAATCAGGCGCTGGTTGGGAGGCAACCCAATACTTATAGTTTTTCTTTTTAGTAATTGTAGCATTTTCTACTAATGGGTTTTAAATTTGCAGGCACATCACCAGGAAATTCTGCAGAAAATCACTATGCAACAGTCACTGACGGACAGATCGACAGACCGTCACGCACGCGATGGACCGTCGCATGAATCTGTCGTGCCAGGTTCGTCATTCAATTATTTTTCAAAACTAGGGCACACGTGACGAAACCAATGACGGACTGTCGCACCTGCGACGGACCGTCGTCGGGGTCTCATTGCATCATTCATGATCATACTCGACTCGACCCGAATGGAGTAATTTAAAAAATTGGCAACCTTTACAAACCCTACCCCTTCATTTCACCAATTTCCTTCCCTCTCTCTCCCATTTTCCTCCCTTTTCAACTTCCAACTTTCTACCTCCCTTCTCTATCAACCGATCACTTCCCCAATTCCCCAAATTCCTAAAATCTTCCTTCCACTGGTCAGAGTCTGCTTTTGTGATTCTCTTCTTGATCACCAAGTACCTTCCTCGCTTGTTTTTCTCAAATTCTCAGGTATGTGTCTCTTACTTCTACCCATTTACATTGCATTTTTGTTTATCAATTAGTATTAGCCTATTTCTTATTGATGGGTTCATTCTTTAATACAAATTTTGTCTGACCTAGGTTGAGAATCCTCAAAATTGCCTTGTTAAAACTCTAGAAATAGGTGCTTTAGCATTGCTAGTTTACTAGGGATTTGGGTTACAAACATATAGGTTATCACTAAGTATTAAATATGAGTCATAGGGGATGATTGTGGCATCCCAGGTTCTGTCACTGAATGATAGAATGAGACCCTGATGACGGACCGTCGTACCCACGACGGACCGTCATATGGTTTGTTCCAACATCCCACTGTACGTTTTTCTCAAAGTGCCCACCAACGGATACATGCAACGGACCGTCGTAGTACGACGGTCCGTCCTGCACAACCTTCTAGTTTCCAAAGACCCTTTTTTCTAAGGGTCTCCTACTTTTTCTAAGTGTCCTCTGATGAAAATCTACGATGGACCGTCACATCCTCGACGGTCCATCCTGCACAACCGTCGTCACGATCAGAGACCCCTCTCCTAAGGTCTCCATACTTTTGATAAGTGTCCTCTGACGAACATCTACAACGGACCGTCGTTACCAAGACGGTCCGTCCTGCACAACCGTCATGGTTGTCAGAGACCCTTGTCCTAAGGGTCTCCCACTTTTTCTAATGTCCTCTGACGGACTTCTATGACGGACCCTCACATCCTCGACGGTCCGTCGTCCACAACCGTCCTGACGGTCAGAGACCCCTCTCCTAAGGGTATCCATGGCGGACATCGACGACGGATCGCCATTGTCACAATGGTCCATCCTGCTTATCTGTTATACTTGTCAGAGACTTTTCTTCAGGGGTCTCCATATCAACATAGTTGAAGTAAGACATGACGGACCCCATGACGGTCCGTCGTACTCAGACGAAGCGTCACGTGGTCCGTCGTGTTTCATTGTTACTATAGAAAAGTCATGACAACTTAGCTCTTATATTTATTTTGTTTTGTTTTTGCTCGTCTTGTTTGCTCCTTCTCGAACTAATATTGATTCTTTATAGGTACTATATATTATGGAACCAAAACAAGATCGAGTATATGCACGTGGGCGATAAAAGTCTGTCGCCCCGTCTACCCGCCTGGTCATTGGCTCTGATGATGAGCGTGACCCCCAGTACGTGCCCCCAGGCACTGCCACTCCATCCCGAGCTACACGTGCTGCCAGAGCTACGCCCAAAAAGGTAGCGTCTGGCGTAGTCACTACCTCCCAATCTGATGAGGAGCGGACACTAACCGGCACACCTTCTGGGTCAGCTACTCATGAAGATGGAGCGTCTGACTCCTTAGGAGTTTCGTGGTCGTAGGAGGGCTCTGGGTCTGCTGAAGTCCCTGGACCCACCACAGCTGCACAGTCTGCCTCGTCTGATGAGGTTGACAGTTCTGAATCCACTCCCGGCTCATCGACTCGTGCTCTCACCCAGGTTGCCGACTAGCCCAACCGGTGGTGTGTCGACGGGCAGTATCAAGTTTATTCAGACACAAAGTTTCTGAATGATAAAGGAGTCATGACATGGACCCTTACATTGGAGAGGCGGGTCCTTACGATAAGTCTCCCTACTATGCTAGAGATCTACAATCTCTTCACCATACACCGACTGGAGTGGACAGCGCGTTTTTTGGGCCGTTATAGTGAAGAGTTGGTCCGAGAGTTCTACGCCTCCTACGTGGCTACTCTCAGATCACATATTGATAGGCGGGCTACCCCCGCCAAACAAGCCCCACTTGAGCATGTCCTAGTATGTCGCATTTAGGTTGATATCTCCTTGCCTGCCATCCACCGATATCTATACGGCAAGGATGTTGACGCCAACCGGACCCCTCCCACTGCCGAGTTCGACTACCGGTGGCAAATTTTCAAAGATGGACAATTCTTGCGTGAGCCATCGCTGAGAGAGACCACTAATAGGTGGATGGCCCTTCACTTGTCTGTTGATGGAGAGGGTGCCGACTAGTTAACAGAGCCGAAGGGAGCCATCAAGAAGGCTAACTTGACCTTCACGGCTATGTTCTTATGGTTAATTGTCCGCCACTGCCTTTCCCCCACGGCCGCTGATAATATAGTCACATGGGATGTGCAGTTCTGATGGCGGCGATGATAGTCAGGTTTGAGGTGGACTTCGCTTGGCTTCTACAGGCAATCATGCACGAGAGGGCTTTCAAGGTCACAACTACTTACCCTTTTTTGTGCATGATATTTTCCCTATGCAGGTCCGCAGGTGTGCCCATCTTGCACATTAATCAGCTCAAGACTCCGCTGGGCACTGTTGATATCGGCCTCATCAGGGATGAGGCCAATAAGTTGGCTCCACACAGAGGGCCCCGTCCAGTGTTTCCTCCACTTGGTGAAAATCTGGCTGATACGGTAGCACAGGCTCGCATGGCTACGCAGGCTGCTTCTTAAACCACTGACACTATCCCGGTCGAGTCTATCCCGAGTAGTAGCACTGCCTCGAGCTCCTCTCGGTCAGCCCCTTTCCCCGATCTGGTCCCGCTTGCTAGGGTCCAGAAACAAGAGGCAAAGATGGCTACACTTCTTCATCACATCCAGCCTTTGATGCATAGGTCTATTGCTGAGGCAAAAGAGCGCTTGGAGCGGAGAATGGTCCACCACACAGAGCGGAAGATCGCTGAGGTTCATCAGCACTTGGACGCTTTTGAGTTGCGGGTGCTATCCCTAGGGTGCCTGAGTCTGAGGCCCCTTTTGCAGAGCCTGCTGAGGACACAGTGATGGCGACCTTATTCGCCACTTTTGAGATTCCACCACCTCCCCCTCGAGAGCATGCCAAGAGGCGTAAGGGTCGAGAGGAGGATGAGGCTAGAGCATGGAAGAAGGAGCGCCATGAGATGGAGGCTGCGAGGAGAGCCTCGCTTGCTGATGAGGAGGCGCGTCGGATCAGGGTTGTAGAGTCAGCTATTGGGGCATCTAGATCCAGAGATGTGGCGATAGTGGGAGGCACTGCTGAGAGTGTTGTTACTGATGAGGACACAACTGAAGGTGTCCAGACTACAGAGGTAATGGATTCTGGGGAACCGGACCCACCAACTTGCTGATCGTCGGCGCTTTGCGCCCCATGTTTGCTTCACCTACCACTCTCGTATTTCAATTTTTTATGCATTCGGGACAATTGAATGTCTTTTTGTTGGGGGTGGGGTAAATGGAAAGTGAGTGCTAGGGTGAAGTCTGAGTAGCCTAATTCACTATCCTCTTTTGGGGTTTTCTTGCCTGTGTTCTTTTTCCCCAAGAAACCGGTTATTTTAATAGTTGAATCGGCATGTCTATATCTTGTGTACATAGTTTAACTCTGAAGCATGATGGATAAAATGATATCCTGATGAAATGAAAATGATGAATGACTAGGCATAGTAATTGATAAATGTGTGGCTCTAAGCATGACATAGAGATACAACACTGCATGACCATAAGTCTAAAATTCAAACTAGGTGTCAGATAATCTGGTAGAGTAATGAGATGTCAAGTGAGTGTGAGGAAGATTTGAATAGTCCACTATTTGTACTGAGCTAGAACTTGCCTGGTTAGTCCAGCTAAAAGTAAGTTGTAATAGACAATTAGTAAAGGATCATAGGCCCTTGTTCAGTATAGCCCATTTTTATCTTAAATTAAAAAAATGAAATTAATCCTTTTTTGATCCAAATGATTTGAGCTTAAACTAGACCTTTCTTTTTCACCCAACTGATCTTTTCTGGGAATAATGTGTTGGCCCTGGTTCCTCCTTGAACATGTGCACCTCAGCTTATGCCAAAAGCATAAGTTGAGGGTGGCTAATGCAGTAAACAACCTTTTTATGGACCTGACCCAACTTTGGGTATTGTGTACTTTGACTAATGACAAAGTCATGAGTTGAGGGTGGCTATTATGAGGAATGCTCTGGAAAGTTAGGTGGAAAGAACAAAGAGAGAGAAAGAACAAAACAAAAGTGAAATAAAAAAATAATAAATACAAGCAAGAAAAGAAGAGAGTCACTTACACAAATAGAGAAAGAGGTGAAAATTGTAAGGTAAAAGAATATGAGAAAGTGGGTGAAATAAAATGATGAAAAGAGGTATGTTTAGCCGATATGTCAAGGAGGGCAAAAAGTCACTAAAGTATACCTAAATATACCCTCTCTGACCCTGAGCCTATGTTACAAGCTAAGAAAGTCCTACCGTGATCCTAAGAGTTCTATAGCGAACTTGAAGCAGTGAAAATAAGAGTAAGCTTATGGAAATATGTATGAATGAGTTGTGAATTTTTTCTGAGAGTGAGGGTTATCAAATTTTGAAGTGAGGACACTAGTTGCAATATCGAAAATATTAGCACCTCGGTGAGAAATTAAAGAGGAGGTGTTAGTGCGTGGTGAGTCTGTGTCATGGTCTAATCCCACATTATTAAAGCCCAATAGTGATAACCTGCATAAACATAATGAGACTGATCGGGATTGATAACCAAATAATAATGAAAGCTAAAACATGGATACTATTGTACAAATATTTTCGTAGTGAGTCATAGTGCGTCGCTTGAGGACAAACAACGAATTTAAGTTGAGGGTGTTGATATACCGTGGTTTCACGATACTTAAGTTTAGTGTGTGTCCAAAATCCTTTTTGTATTGATTTTTATGTAAGTTTCCCTTTATTTGCAGGAAAACTGTCTAAGGATGAACGCGGAAGTTTTTGAGCAAGAAATGCATAAAAGTTACCACCTTTGGAGCTTGTGACGGTCCTTCGTGCCTGTGACGGTCCGTAGGTGGCATTGTAGTGAAGCTGTTGAAGGAAGATGGGGAAGTCTGACCAAGTGTAGGGTTACGAAGTGCATGATGGACCGTCGTAGCCATGACGGTCCGTCCTGCTTGTTCATCGTGATGATCAGAGAAGTAGTCGCAGTACCCAAATTCCAAAAGTTTAAGTGTTATGGAACGGAGACCCTCAACGGACCGTCGTGCTTGGAGCGGTCCGTCATACCTGCCGTCGAGTGTAATAAAGAGAGCAGCAGAAGATTTTGCAAAGTATGGGATGACGGAGTCCATGACGGCCCGTCATGACCACGACGACCCGTCACGAGGTCTGTTGACCCAGCCGCGTTTTGACAGATTTTTCGCAATTAGAGTCCTTCTTTTATTAGGTGTTTGTTTTTTTATAAATAGTTGTAAAAACCTAGTGTTTGGGGTGAGACTCTTGGTTATTAGACACTTTCATGTTAGATTGTTGTTAGTAGATTATTTTGGATATTAGACTTTGGATTGTTACACTTTTCTCTGGAGTTGATTGTTGCTGATTTTGTCGATTAATCATCTAAATTTCTGGATTTTATTCTTTCTCATCAAAGTAAGTGCATGAATTCTTATATTATATATGTGAATATTGTGATTATGACTATGGGTAACTAAAATCCATAACTAGGGTTGTGGGAACCATGGGCGAATAATAAGAAAAAATATAACTAAAATAATAATTCTAGAATAGTGTCTTGCATGTATTTATAATTCTTTCGCTTAGAAGTGTTTTTAACGAATGGCCAACGTTAGAACTCGTCTTAATGCTACTTGCCGGACCAAGGAGGTAGATAATAACATAGATTTAGTGTATACTATCTTATAGGCTAGTATTGATTGGTACGAGGTAATAACTTAGTCAAATATCAAATACAATGCTTAATATGAGGTAAAGGTAAGGGTTAGTATAGCAACACACGTAGCCGAACTAAGGTGCGGAGTGAAATTTTCTTGATGTCAGACCAAGGATTTAGAAATACATAGCTTATCACTTTGCATGCAAGATACTCGGAAATAATTGTTATAGTTAGAATTATCAAGTTAGGACCCTGTGGGGAACACGTAAACCCCTAGTTTCTTTTATTAATTGATTGAACTCCAACATCTGAATCTCTTAGGTGTCTACTTTAATTAGCTAGTTATTTTCATTCATTTTGAAATAAAAACCCTCCTTTTATTGTCTTTGTTTTCTAAGGAATTAATTGACTAAATAATAGTAATAATAGGTTGAAATTAAGTCTGAACTATTTTCCTCGTGGGAACGATCCCAACCTCATTAGTTGGGTTCTTTACTTGATACAACCGCTTTACTTCTTATTTGAGAAGTAAGTTTGAGAGTAGCATGTACCATGTGTGGATGATTTGCGGACCAGGATCATTATAGAGGCCCATGGTTCAAGATACTCCGTACATGCATGTTCCACCAAGATGTATCATGATCTTAAAAATATCTATTGGTGGGATGGCATGAAGAAGGACATTGCAGATTATTTGGTCAAGTCTCCTAATTGTCAATAGGTTAAGGCAGAACATCTTAAGTCTGGCAGTGTTACTCAGATTATTGAGGTTTCGACTTGGAAATGGGAGGCCATTAATATGGACTTCGTGATTGGTATTCCGAAGACTAGGAGAAAACATGACTCTATATGGGTTATTGTGGACTGGATAATTAAGTCTGCCCACTTTATCCATGTAAAGTCTACTTACAGAGCCAAAGATTATGCGAGACTCTACATTGATGAGATTGTGAGATGGCATGGGGTTCCTTTGTCTATCATTTCTAATAGAGGATCTCAGTTCACTTCACATTTCTGGAGATCCTTCCAAAAGAGCTTGGGCACACAGGTGAAGCTTAGTACTGCCTTTCATCCTCAGACTGATGGGCAGGCGGAGCGCCCCTTTTCAGACATTGGAAGACATGTTGAGGGCATATGTGATTGACTTCAGAGGTAGTTGGGATGACTATCTGCCTTTGATAGAGTTCTCGTATAGTAACATCTATCACTCCAGCATTGGAATGGCACCGTTTGAGGCACTGATTGCAGGAGGTGTAGGTCTCCAGTTGGGTGGTTCGAGGTTTGAGAGTAATCCATTTTGGGTCCAAATATCATTCATGAGGACTTAGAGAAGATCGGGGTAATTAGGGATAGGTTGGCTAATGCTTACAGTCGGCAGAAATCTGATGCAGACAATAGAAAATGTCCCTTAGATTTTGATGTTGGTGACAAGGTCTATTTGAAGATATCACCTATGAAGGGGGTGATGACGTTTGGCAGGAAAGGGAAGTTGAGTCCGAGGTATGTTGGGCCATATGAGATCCTACATCGTGTGGGTGAGGTGGCCTAGCAGTTGGAATTGCCTACGGAGTAAGCTTCTGTTCATCTAGTCTTTCATGTTTCTATGTTAAAGAAGTGCCTAGGTGATCAAGCATCGATCCTACCTGTTGAAGGTTTGGGGGTCGATGAAGACTTGTCCAATGAGCAGGTACCTTTTGAGATTTTAGACAGACAGATCAAGTGGCTAAGGAACAAGAAGATTGCCACAGTTAAGGTATTGTGGAGGAATCATCTTGTTGAGGGTGCTACGTGGGAGGACGAGGCCGATATGAGATCCCGCTACCCTCATCTTTTAAGCTCTTGAGGTTAGACTTCCTACTCTTAAGTCTAAGTTTCCTCATCTCTCCATTATTTGTTGCTATTGCTTGATTGTGTATAGTAACTATATTATGATTTGACTGGCATTACTCTACATAGTTAGTAGTGTAATTCGGGTACGAATATTTCTAAGGGGGGATAATGTAACAACCTTAAAAAAGGATACACTAAGTAATGATTAATGTGTCTAGAATGTCTATGATTAGACCGAGTTCACACAGATTGATGCGCGTAGAACTAGACCTCTAAACCCTTTCTATAGCAAAGCCAACTAACTTGGGGAGTTAGTTGAGCTAGGAAAAGTTGGGTCCAGCCATGTAGGGCTCTCGAATACGAAGATTTACTCGAAGGAGTCTTTACCGGACATTAATAGGGAATATCTTAAGTTGGAGGGTCTAGGGGTAAAATAGTTTTTTTCCAGGATAAGGGTAGTACCGTAATTACCCTAAATATATAATTAGTTATTTAATTAATAAGGTGGAGGGGCATTATGGGGAGAGAGGGCCGAAAATTGGCTCTTAGAGTGAAGTCTTGCTCCACCCAGGTTCGAACCTAGGTGGAAGCAATGAATTAAATTTGTTTTTAATTTATGTTGGTAAATTAATGTACTTAATTAATATTTATTATTTATTAGCTGATATCAAATAAAAGGGAAATCAGATTTTTTATCATTTAATAAAACCTTATTTGACTAAGCCCTAAACTAGACTCCAAAGACTAATAAAACTCTCACTCTCTCACGTCTATCTCCTCACCATTCACGATCATTCTCTTCTCTTTCACATTCTATTTGCCAAAATAACTTCAAGAACAGAAAGACAAATCAAGTTCTTCAAACTTGAAGAACTAACCACGAAAGATAAAAACAAACAATTAAATCAATCACATAGGCAATGAGAAGGTTGTCCCTCGAGTTTGGTGTTGAAGTTTCGGTGTTGGACGTGTGTTTGGAGGAGTTGTTTGGGTAGCAAGTCGAGGTTTGAACTTCAAAAAGGTATGGGTTCTTTTCTCTCTTGGTCTCTTTCCCAAGAGACCCCTAAGGTTCAAAGTAATCTATTCCAAAAACTAGGATTGTTCCCCGTTGCATGTCCGTGTCACTAGCTCCTATTGAATCATAGGTTGGTTATGTTTGCTTGTACAAAACTAGGGATGAAATGTGTATTCTTGATGATTATGTGTTTGTATGTATGTTCCGAATTATGTGACTTATGTTAATGTTCTCCAAAAAAGTAACTACCTGTGTTTAGGTGTGTTGTCGTGGCTATTGGTCACAATTTAGAACTTGAAATGGCATGTTAGTTCTTTGTATTTCATGTACAAATGTTTATGTTAATCATGATGTTCATATGATTTGAAATGTGGCTGATTTGAGTGATAATCTCTTGGCCAAACGAATCCATGAAAATGCACCTAAGAATGTATTAAATGATCTACGAATTACCCTATGAATTTACGTATAAATGTTGATGAAAGTGAGCTTAAAACGTGACAAAAATTGAAGCAACTTGTAAGATTGGTTTCGGCTAAACATGGATGACAAATCTGAAATTATAAATGAGTTTAAATTAGGTGAGATAATTAGGAATCGAACCCGAGACCTCACCCGTGAAAAACACTATAAAATGTAAATGAAGAAATAGGGTTAAGGGGATTCGAACTTGGGTGCTCCTGACTGGAAAATAATGTACGAAAAATAAAAAATGAGAGGAGTGGGATTCGAACCCACAACCTCTCAGTCAAGCTTCAGAAAAAAATGACAAGAAAAGAAATGTGAGGCATGGTAATCGAATCCACAACCTCTAGGCGGAAAAGGAGAATTATAAGAAAAATAAATTGAGGATGTGGGGGTTCGATCCCACACCCTCATGGTCAACTCGAAAATGTCAAGGAAAAGAAAAAAATAAAATGGGTTGTGGGGTTCGATCCCACAACCCCTCGGCCAAGGAAGAGAAATTTCAAAGGAAAGAAATTAAAAGGAAACAAAAATGTTGGGGCTCAATCTTGGGTCCACAAACTGTGTGGACCAAAATAAAATAAATGAAAAAAATGTAAATGTTGTCCAAGGGATTCGAAACCGGGTTCCCTTGCCCAAATTCCGTATTGATACATAAGTCATACGTGAATTAAATATTCAAGAATAATGTTGCCTACTTAGATCAAAATCGAGATCTTTGCATACATACAAGATGCATAATTCTTGTACCACATAATCTTATGAAGATATGAATCACTTAAGCAAACTATGAATGAATCCTCATGGCTTGTATGTATAGACCCATAAGTCTAGCATACATTTAATTTTAAGTGAACTTAAAATGTATCTAATGAAATGATGTAACCCTAGAAGGGTTAAGTAAGAGGTTGGAACACACTGAATGGCCAAGTGCATTGGCACATGTTGAAATGAACAGTGAAATGATAAAATGAACAATGAAATAATGAAATGAACAATGAAATGATCAAATGAACAATGAAATGATCAATTGAACAATGAAATCATGAAACCCTAGAAGGGTTAAGTAAGAGTGTGAAACACACTAAATAGGGGTGAGTAAGTATGAAAAGCAAATGTGCTAATGTTAATGAATATGGTGACAACATGATATGAGGCTAACGAAAAAGACGAGTGCAATCTCAAATGAGTCTTAGTAAATGTTACCAAAACGTACTCACCTATGAGAGTGTAAAGTTAATGAAAAGACCAGTCTCTATGAACACTCTAATGAAAGTATTGAGATTAACACACTTAATACTAATGATGAGATGAGAAATCATCTATTGAGCTATGATGTCCTCATACTAGAAGCCAGCTTCCACGACCTATGAGTTGAATGTAATGGAACTTTATACTGAGCACCGATAGACTAGCTATGAGCTGTGATGCCTTCTTTCGGGAAGGGCAGAGGTACACGTAACTCTCATTAGATGAGATTTTCTGGCATGCCGGGTATGAGTCTCTTTATATCTCTTAATCTTCGAACCTATACTGCCAATATAGGGATCTGGCAGGATTCAATTCCCATGTACGCTAGCATGTTTTGGGCCACTTTGGCCGGTGATTCCACCTCTTTTCGATGTAGGGGAGACACTGGATTTCATGATGCTCACATGATCTATGTCGGTTAAAGTTAAAGTTCCCCTTGAATAAATGAGATCAACCTCAAATGATGCACATAATGAAATGAATGATACCAAAGGTGTTAGGATAGGATAATCAAGAGGTGAGCTAGACTCAAGTTATGACACTAGGTCATTCTTGATCATTGCACAGCAAACCCGATGAAAGTCTTAAACTACATCCTAGGTATAGATGGTGTTCACACTAGCCTATGAATGAAATGACATGAAGTACTTATGAATGTATGAAGCAGACGCTATGTTTGCTAAAGAAGGCTCCCTAGTTGAGGTCCCATATGTTGAGCCCTCATTTTGGGAAGTCTTGATCTCATGTCCATGATTCCAAGGTCTCATGGCATATGAACAAATGATATGAAAATGTTATGTGCTATATGCAATATGTTATGTGCAATGTGAAAGATGTTATGTGTTGTGTGCAATATGATAATTTATGATGATGCATGTTACTCTCATGGCATGACTTTCCTAATCCAAATTTGGCAAGTCCACTGACTTTCCTAACCCAAATTTGGCAAGTCCACTGACTTGACTTTCCATAATCATGTTGTTAGGAAAGAGTTGTTCTTACTCATGCAAGTATTTGGTGTGTGCTTGCATATACCCATACTTAGTACAAGTACAATTCTACAATTTTAGGTGCAGGCACAGGTGGATGCTAGAGCTTACAGGTTGACGTTGTAGCTCTCCGGACGTGGATCTTTCATCCGGACATGGTAGTCCCTCATGCTTTCGAGGATGTCTATAATTATTATCTATCTTAGATGTAGGCTACAGCTAGTGGAGCATGTTCCACTAGTGTTTCTTTCCACTTTTGTGCAGACTTTGTATTGGTGTCGTTTGGCAAAAATACATTAATGCAATTATGAACTATTTCTTTCATTTGATTATCTCTGTATTAGTGATTTGTGAACTTTTATGAGTTTAAATAGAATGTCTTATATGAATGTGAGGTAACAAAAAGTTCAAATTTTCCGCTAAAATTAACCTGGATGAAGTAAGTATTAAGTATGTAGGCTTGTCTGCGACCTCTGAGAGGTCAACGACGCTGGTTTCATCTGGGGTCTAGATTCTGGTCGTGATTGTAGGTCCTCACCTTCCGAGAACGATGACACTATCTAGCTATTGATGTTGTTTTAGTCGTAAAGACATTTAGTTCTGTCCCTTTCTATTTGAAGACGATTGTTGTATATGTCTATATGTGGCCTTTGTTGTAATGAAGTAAGGGCTATGCCCAAATGTTGTATTCGACGTAGATGTTTTAAATGAGAGAATTATCCTAGGCTTCTTATTAGAATATGTTTATATATTATGTAAGTCAAATAAAGTAGAAGCCTATGTAGTGCTTGCTACGCGAGGAGTCTATGTAAACTCCTTATATGTATATTATGTGTAAGCGAGAGGTCTATGTAAACCTCAATGTAGATGTAGATGAAAAGTTCTAAATTTTCCATAATTTAACCTATGTAATGTGATGACGAATGCTAATAGGTTAGTCTTAGTCCTCTTCGAGGATGATGACATCGGTTATTCTAGGGGGTGCTCCCTTGATGTTACAATTTGAGTGGATCTGCAGAAGATAGAAGCAGTGAAACAATGGCATAGACCTACCTCTACTATAAATATCAGAAGTTTCTTAGGTCTAGAGGGTTATTACATAAGGTTGATTGAAGGATTCTCATCCATAGCCTTACCATTGACTAGGTTAACCCAGGAGATGATAAAGTTTCAATCATCAGATGATTGCGAGAAAAGCATTGCAGAATTGAAAACGAGATTGACTACAACTCCTATCTTGACTCTACCAGAGGGTTCAGATGGTTGTGTGATTTGTTGTGATGTATCTAGAGTTGGCCTAGGTTGTGTGTTGATGCAGCGAGATAAGGTTATAGCTTATGCTTCTAGACAACTTAAGGTGCATGAAAAGAACTATCCAACACATTACCTCGAGCTTACAACGATGGTGTTTGCACTCAAGATCTGGCGACACTACTTGTATAGTGTTCATGTAGATATGTTCACTGACCATAAGACCCTTCAATATGTGTTCACCCAGAAAGAGTTGAATATTCGCCAGAGGAGATGGTTCAAGTTCCTTAAGGATTATGATATGAGTGTGCTTTACCATCCTGGTAAGGCGAATGTATTGTCATATGATCTTAGCAGATTATTTATAGGTAGTGTAGCCCATGTTGAGGAACAAAGGAAGGAACTAGTGAAGGATGTTCACAAGCTTGCTCGCTTGGGAGTTCGCCTTATGAGCATATGAGGCAATGGTTTAACAGTTCAAAATAGGACAGAATATTCTTTGGTAGTGGAGGTTAAGGAAAAGCAAGAAAGTGATATAATCTTTCTTGAACTTAAGGGTGCAACCAATAATCAGAGAGAGGAATTTTTATCCCAAGGGGAGGATGTTGTACTTCGCTACCAGGGTGGATTATGTGTTCCGGATGTGGGCAAGTTGACACATCATATTCTTGCAGAAGCCCATAACTCCAGATATTCTACTAATCAAGGTACCATTAAGATGTACCGCCATCTGTAGAAGTCTATTAGTGGAATGATATTAAGAGGGACATAACAAATTTTTGTGAGTAAGTGACCCAATTGCCAGGAAGTAAAGGTAGAACATCAGAAACCAAGAGGTATGACTCAAGAGATCGACATTCCTACTTGGAAGTGGGATGTGATCAATATGATTTCATCACATGGTCACCTCATACTCGTAGACAACATGACTCCATTTGGGTGTTAGTTGACAGGATGACTAAGTCTTCTCACTTTTTGGCGGTCAAGACAACATATTCTATGGAGGACTATGCCAAGCTTTACATTAATGAAATTGTGAGGTTGAATGGGATTCCTTTGTCTATAATCTCCATTATAGGTCCGTAGTTTACCTCTCATTTATAGAAGTCTTTTCAGAAGGATCTTGGTACTCATGTTAACCTTAGCACAACATTACATTCGCAGAAAGATGGACAGGCATAGTATACCATTGAGACCCCATAGGATATGTTGAGATCTTGTATGATCAATTTCAAGGATCGCAGGGATGATCCCCTTCCTCTTATAGAGTTCACCTACAACAATAGCTATAATTCCAGCATACAGATTGCTCCTTATGAGGCAGTGTATTGGCGTAGATGTAAATGTCCTCTTGGTTGGGTTGGAGTAGGTGAAATAGCTTTGATAGGCCCATATTCAGTCCTTTATGCTATGGAGAAAGTGAAAGTCATTAGAGATAGACTTAAGCATCCCAGAGTCGTCAGAAATCTTATGCACATGTAAGGAGAAGGGAACTAGAGTTCCAAGTTGTTGATTGGGTTTTCTGGAAAGTGTTACCTATGAATGGGACGTTGAGAATTGGCATGAAAGGAAACTCAATCCTAGATATGTAGGCCCTTACAAGATGTTTAAAAAGGTTGGAAAAGTGGAACATGAGTTGGAATTGCTAGCAGAATTAGCAGCAGTGAATCCGGTCTTCCACATTCTCACTTTTGAAGAAATGTGTGGGTGATCCAACCTCTGTAGTGCCATTGGAGAGTGTGTCTCTAAAAGATAGTCTTTCTTATGAGGAGGTACCAGTTGAGATTCTTGAACATAAGGTTAGAAGGTTGAGGACCGAAGAAGTCACATCAGTCAAGGTTTTGTGGAGGAGTTAGTCCATAGAGGGAGTTACTTGGGACTCAAAAGAAGCCATGAAAGCAAAGTATCCTCACCTCTTTCCTTCCGATCCCTCTCCAACTTGAGGTAATAATTCCTCTTCAGTTTCTCAGTCATTCATGCGTGAATTAGCCTTAAAATCATGTTCCCTCATTTTGTAGTTGCATTTTTAGAGTATTTTCATGTTCTTGGAACTTAATCGAGTTAGAAACTCAGTTCTCAGTGTTTAGTGGTAGGGATTGCAACTATCTCCCTCTATTTCAGATAGTATAGTCTTCATTCGAGGATGAATGTTCCCAAGGGGGAGATAATATAACACCCCGTATCCAAATCATACCAAAAATCAACTTTTCAAAAATTTCATGCATAATTGACGGTCACTATCGACGGACCGTAGTCTGATCTACGGTCATACTGCAGGTCAGTAGATTGCCACTTCAGCCCCCCCCCCAAACTCAGCTCAAAAGAATCGGCTAAGTTTTGACCACTGATAGACCTACGGTCCGTAAGTCAGCCTACGATTCGTAGTCTGTGTCAGGGATCAAGACCCCATTTGCCAAACCTCTGACATGAACCATGATTGACCAGTACGGTCCGTATGTGAAGATTAAAAGCTAGTTAGGGGGGAAATGTTGTTGGGTCAAATTCAAATGGTCATAAATCTTAGACAAAACGAATTAGGTCTCCTATAACTGTTGATATGATAAACAATTAAATTATCTTTCCAGGGCCACCGAGTTTGCTAAAATCAGACATCCAAGTAAAAATTATGCTCGTTTTAGTGAAGGTATGTCAAGAAGACTCAAACGACAAACATCGATTGAACAACGACCCCTCATTTCGGCTCCAATTTTAACTTTACTAGAAGGATCCAATGGTTTTTCCATTTATTGTGATACTTCAAGGATTTCAATAGGGCGTGTTCATATTAAAAATGGGAAATTTGTTGCTTATGCTTCATTTGGGTCCCTAGTTTTCAGTCAGATTCTTTATTCTCATATCATGATTAGACCTAGGGTTACTAAAATGTCAATAGAATATCATGAATTAGTTAGTTATCTATTCCAAATCAGATTACCATGTTATCGCATGAATTTCAGAACCCTAGCTATGTATTTCTTTAGTTCTTGAATGCCACATAATAGGTCAGATATTTCAGTTATTAAATTATACATGCCTCAATTATTAATACATCATTATAAGATTAATTGTTGTATTCTCAGTTTGTATGTTCAGTTTTGAATTATCCAGCATTTACATAAATTTAGTCATAATATGTTAATCACTTAATTCATTTGGAGTGTCATAATACTGAGTTGGAATAGGTTTTAGCGTACCCAAATAGTCCCAAAACTACTAACCAAGTAGGTTGTAAGTCCCCTCTGTGGGCATCATTTTAGTGATCATGTCAGCATGACTTTATACCTCTAGCAGAGATATTAGGTCCTTTCCATGGGGCGTATACATCGGACTCCAAATTTAGCTCATGTGGTTATCAGTTATTAGTATCTCCCACAGTTCAGTCAGACTATATTGCATTTACCATATTTACAGTTCAGTTAGTATTCAGTCTCTGCATGTTATAAATTTGGTCATGGCATCTAGTTAGCTCAGAATTCAGTGTATCATATTCATAATATTATACTTGCTTTTGTGCTCATTCAGTTATGTTTTATTTCAGCTTTATTCTACATGCTCAGTACCTTTCAAGTACTAACACATACGTTCGCTACATTTTGTCGTGATGTAGTTTCAAGTTCTGAGCATCCAGATCACGCTTAAATCGATTCCTAATCTCCAGTTTAGTAGAATTAGTAGTGATTCTTCATTCTATGAGGACAATAGTCAATAGTGTATTTTTAGTACTTTTAGTCATTTAGTTTCAGTACTTGCTAGACTTACTTGGGGGCTTGTCCCAGTATTTCTAGTAAGTTAGAGGCTTATTTTCATACATAGTTAGTTTCAAATTAGTATTGAGTTCTTTGTATTAAACTCATCAGTTTCAAATATCTCAGTTATAGAATATGTGTATTCGCCATCTTTTAATTTTAAATTATGATTTAGCTTCCACATTAGTTTGTTATCTTTAGTATGCTCATAATCATGCCAGCAGGGTTAGCTTGGTATAACTTGTGGTCCTAGGCTCCGTGTCCGCGTCTCGGGGGTAGCTCGGGGCGTGACATATACTATCTCGTTTTTGCTTATATTTTAAGCTATATATATGAAGCTTTTGAGTGCTAAACCTACTCACTTAAAACCCACTCTCCCAATTCACCATTGGAATGAGGCTTTAAGTATCAAGGTATTTGGGTATTCACCCATGGAGAACATTCCTCCACGAGGTCCCCAAGGTTTTTAATTTCTCCATCTCAAACTTAATTGATCTTTTTAGGGTTCTTAATTCTACATGGGTTTAATCCAATTGTGATTTTTATTGTTGATTAAATCTACTAATTCATTATTTAATGTTGATGCATAATATTAACTTGAAATTATTTTGAGTCATGCATGATTCATGATTTTCAACGATGAACCTATGTAGAACCCATGAACCTATAAGCTATAAATTTTGGAAGGTTAGGCATGTCTTATGAAAAAGATTTTTATGAAGGTAGGATGATTTTAGACAAAATTATCCATGTCGATGATCTGATCTGTGAAAGGTATTTCTAACATATGGGTTCAGGTTGGTGACAGGTTTTCTCATTTGTGCTTGAGTTGTATTTTAAGGAGCTACTCTATGTTTTGATTTTACAGATTTTAAAGTGGTATTGAACATTTTATTTCCTCTGTTATACTGATATTTAACTTCTACTTATTTCATTGGGGTGCAGACTTAGCATGTTGCCTTCTAATACAAGGTAAGCCTACATATTCACCTCTTCCCACTTTCAAGTGGGTATGGGTATATCTTGCAAGGAACCTCCCAGCCTTTGGTGATCAACCTTATCTTGTTTAAAATTTGGACACTTAGCTACAAATCCCATAATATCCTTCTTCATACCATTCCACCAATACACCTCCTGTCGATCACAGTACATTTTGGTTGCTCCCAGATGAGTAGAATAACGAGAACTATTAGCTTCCACTAAGATTTTCACCTTAAAACCATCAACTTCCGGATCACATAATCGACCTTGATACCCAAGCACTCCATCTCTCCCTTGGGAGAAAGTCTCAACGGATTTCCCAAGTGTCATTCTTTCAACTCCATCAAAATAACATCAGGGTGTTGCTTAGACTTCACATTTACAATAAAATTTGATTCAAAGCCTTTATCAATCGTGAAATAACCTTTGGGATAACATACTAGTCGGAAACCTACCGGGCCAACCTATGCACATCATGGGCTAACTCCTTCTTTTCGTCCTCTATGTGAGTCACACTACCCTTGGAAGTCTACTTAGGACATCTACCACAATATTAGATTTGCCAAAGAGGTGAAAGACACTCATGTAATAATCCTTCAAAATATCTAACCCTCTTATTTTTAGGTATTCACATATTGAAAGCTTTTGTGATCGGTAAAAACATCTACATGGACCCCACACAAGTAATATCTCCTTATTTTCAAAGCAAACATTACTGTTGCTAATTCAAGATCATGGGTTGGATAATTCCTCTCATGAACCTTGAGTTTCCTCGAAGCATAAACAACCACTTTAACACGTTGCATTGGTACACATCCAAACCCTACTCTCAAAACGTCACAATATATGACAAACCCATCAATACCCTCCAGTAAGGTCAACACCGGAAAAGAAGTAAGTTTATATTTTAACTCTTGAAAGCTTTTCTCATAAGCCTCCGGCCACACAAAGTTAGATTTCGTTTGGGTAAAAGCTATCAATGGGGAAGCCATGGAGGAAAAACCCTCAACAAATCTTCTATGATACCCGACAAAACCAAAAAAGCTTCTAATATCGGTAGGGGTTAAGGGTCTAGGCCAACCTATGAACACATCTGTCTTTTTTTGGATCTACTTCAATAACCTTGCTAAAGACATGGCCAAGAAAATCTACCGACCTTAACCAAAACTTACATTTACTAAACTTATATTACAATTTGTGGTTTTTAACGACTTGCAATACAACCCTCAAATGGTCCATGTGTTTGCCCTCATTTTTTGAATAGATTATAATGTCATCAACAAACACTATCACAAACATATCAAGATATTATCTGAACACCCTATTCATTAGGTCCATGAATGATGTCTGGGCATTAGTTAGTCCAAATGACATGACAAGGAACTTGTAGTACCCATACCTAGTTCAGAAATCCGTCTTGGGCATATCATTCCCTCACACCTAAGATGATGGTAGCCCAAATGAAGGTCAATCTTTGAGAATTAACTAGCCCCTTGGAGTTGAACAAACAAGTCATATATTCTCATAAGGGAATACATAATCTTTATGGACACTTTTTTTTTCAATTGGCGATAGTCAATACACATCTTAAGTGATCCATCCTTCTTTTTCACAAACAATACTAGAGCACCCTAATGAGAGATACTCGATTGAATATATCCCTTTTATAGAAAATCCTTTAGTTGTTACTTTAATTCATTCAATTTGTCCCGAGCCATTCTATAAAGAGGGATCGATATAGGTTTTTTATCCGATAGAAGATCAATGCCAAAGTCTATTTCCCGTTCAAGAGGAATGCCAGGCAAGTCATCGGGAAAGACTTCCAAAAACTTACTCACCTCCTGGACCGACTCTAATAAAGGAACCTTGATCTCCACATCCATCACCCTAACTATATGATAAATGCACCCCTCGGAGATAGTTTCCTATATTTGAGAAAAAAACAAATTGACCTCTAGAAATAGAATTTTCCTGTTTCCATTTTAAGATTGGCTATTTGGGAAATTGAAATTTGACCACTCGGGTCCTACAGTCTATTGAAGCATAAAATGCATGCAACCAATCCATTCCAAAAATTCCATCAAAGTCAAATATCTAACTCTATTAAATCCATCAAGGTGACTTTATGAGACAAAGAAATAGCACAACTCCGATAGACTTTCTTAGCCATTACGGTCTCACCAACCGGGGTAGAAACCGAAAAAGGTTCCAATAAGACTTCGGGAAGTAGAAAGAGATTTCTTCAGTAAAGTTTTAATGGAAGCCTCGTCCAATGGGGGAGGCTACATGGGAGACTGAGTCGGACATAAGGAGTATATATCCTCATCTTTTTAGCATTCATGTAAGTTCTTTTCTTTTTCACTCCAGAACGAACGTTTGTTTAAGTATTATGTGATGTAACGACACGATAGGTCATTTTGAGAAATATAACTATTTTGACTCTTCCCGTAAAATTTTTATTGGAAATGTTGAAAGATTCGTTTACTACGAATATTTAGTTGATGAATAATCATTAAATAATTAATATAGCTGAATAGTTAATGGGCAAAGTACATTACTTATTTAATTCTTCTCTGGTCACTTGTCCCACATAATTGTTATAAGTTAGAGGGGTTTACAAATTTTATTATAGTCGGAGTATGTAAAGAAATAAGGGCACACAAACATACAGGGAACGTGAGCGACTTGATCAGATTGCAGGTGAGTTGATGAAATTTTTTCCTAAAGTGTTTCATGCTTTAATTGCTAAGTCTCAAAAATAAAATACTATTATATATGTTAAAGTTGTTAAGGAATTGGGAATTTGCTATATTAGCAGTGAATGTAGCGTAGTACTAGTGTTGTTTTCTTGGGTTTAGAAGGGAAAAATATTTTAGTTTCCTACTCCTAATTGTTGTCGGTTTTATGATTTTCACAAGTGATAGTTTTTTTTTTGGATATTAATATTTATATGTAGGAATGAACTCCTAATGATTGTAAAACATGTACGTATTAGATTAGGAGATCATAGGTAGATGAAATCAATTTTGGGTGTTCAGTGTTATTGTACACATGATGGTATTGATGTGGGGAGGTAAATAATTGTTAGCTATGGGAAATTAAATTAATTCTTGGCAAAACAAGATAATGCTATTTGAATTATGGGTACTTCCATTTTTGTTAAGGTTACAGGCTAAGAAAGATTTGGTTTAAATTTTTGGAATTTTTTAATATTATTACTTTATAGTTGAAGTTTAATATATCGCTATAGAAAATTAAGTTTTGGGTAGTATTGTATTCCGCAGATTTATGATATTTGAAGGGGTGATACTCAACTCTAGGCTTGATTTTTAGAAAATATAAGATTTGACATATTAGTTGACACCACAAGTAGGAACTTGGTGAGCGACTTGAGTGAGTTTTTGGGTCTCGGATAGACATATAATAATACGGGCGTCTATGAACTCGCGTGCTTACAAATATTTCATAATTGCTAGATTAGAACGTTCTAAAGCTTTGTGAAAATGGAAAAAAATCATGAGGATTTGTGGCATGTGTTCGGCATTCAAGGTATGTTAAGATTTTTAGACTTCGTTGTTGAAGGACATTTTCCTAATTAAAGATTTAAAAAAATGGAATAGGCAATGGGTAAGGGTGAAAGATTTGGGTCTCATGCCAATGGTGAGATAGGCATTGGTACAAGTACTAGTGATATAAAGGAAAAATTTATTACTATAGAATGCAAACTTTAATCTGAGAACACCAAAGCATATGGGCATTAGTTGTTGCGGTATTAACTTGAACTTTTTCTGTGTGATTGTGTGTCTTTATTGAACCCGTATAATTGTGATAGTTGAATTGATAACATATCATATTTATCTTTCACTTAGATGAATCATTATCCCTTATCATTGATATCATATTGTGTACATGCATTGACATGAAACTGAGTATAAGTTGGGCACGTGGAGATCGTTGGTGCGGGGATGGTGAGATATTAAGATTACAATTTGGGAACGTGGAGACCATACGTTCGTGTAGAAATTATTTGATTTTATGATACTGTGTTGAGATCGTCTACAATGACACGTATAGATCATCCGTATCGGTATATGGACCTCGCGACTCCCCCATGGGTCTAGCTCTCGATGTATTTTTGAGGAATATCAAGTATATACAGTTGAGAGAATACTTGGCATCGAAGGCATATCACCTCATGGTGTCAGATTGCATTGCATCTCATTGCATCATTTATTCTTTTTTATCACGTATTTTATTGGTGGGTTTACATTACGTGAAGTTCGATTATCCTGATTGATAAAAATTGACTAGTAAGTGTGATATAGACTTGTATGAATAAAGAATTTATTTTTCTTATTTAAACTCCCGTCACTACTTCTTCGTTGTCAATTTCTGAAATTTACTTGGTAAATGATATCATACTCATACTACACTTGTTGTACTCTTTTATGGTGCAGATTTGATTCCGAGTATGAGCACATCTCGTGGAGCTTTTTGAGTCTGAGCTTGGAGTATCTTGGAGTTATGGTGAGCTGTTTGGTTGTTCCATGGACCCACCTCCCTCTATTTTTTACTTATTATGTTGTTATATTATTCTGATAAGATGTAACACTCCAAAAATCTATGACCAAGCCTAGAGAATCACATGATAAACTTAAAATTCTAACACTGTTCTATGTCCTAAAATAATGTATATATAACATTTAGGAGGTGTTGGAGTTAAAACGTCAAAGAACGTTCATGACGTCCGACGAACTTATAACTTGAACTAGTGGGGTGTCTTGATAGTTTCAAGGAGGTGTCTAAAGGATTAATATTGGTGAGGTAACGAGAATGGATATAAGTTCTTAAGAAGGTAGTCCAGGTGAGGAGTGTCATCCTTCAAGGGCAAGCAAAAGACAATAGGCCGAGGCTGCCAAAGAAGGGAGGCTACTGCCTCACTCTTCACGAGCATGAACATGGCTCGTGGTCATGACCACGGTCAAGGTGGGGAGCACGTAAAGATTACTTGGCCATAGGGGAAAAGGGTCTTGAGACCTAACTACTGTCGAAGACACCACGGATCCTTTCACGACTTGTGGTGCACTTGACGGAAAGAGGTAGGCTTCCATTAAAATTTCATTGCCAATTGAGGTGTTTTGGTGAGGTCTTGGTGATCTACTTACTAAGAGCATCACGAGCCTCAAAACGGTATGTGGTGCGTCTTCACAAAAGGGGGAGTTGGATCGTGAGGATGCCTTAGAGAAAAAGAGAGGTAGGTCGTTTAGGGTGCTACTGTCTCACCTTCACGACCACCACCACGGTCCATCATGCACTTCACAGACCGTGAAGTTGGGAATGAAGATGGACGGGCCCAACATTTAAAGTGAAGTTGGACTTCACTTATGGAAGTCAAACTTAATAAAGGTTAGTTCTGTATTTTCAGGGTGGACTATATATTCACTTTAGGTCAAAATCATTCATTTACCACTCCAAAAACACAGACCCAAATTGCTCCCACATCTCTCTACTTTCTCTCTCCATCCATCCTCCATTTGAAGGAACAAGAAGCTTGAGGAATTAGACAAAATCTCCAAGGTTTTCACCCATTTTTTGTGGACATAGCTTCATTAAGGTATGGGTTCTTCACTCTTGGGTTTCCTTTCCATGGGAGGTCCTTTCAAATTTGGTTTTCAAGTTACTCAAATCTTAGGGTTTTCTTCTATAAATGGGTTTTCTTCTAAAGTCAAAATCGATGATTAATTGTGTATTTGTGTTGAGTTATGGTGGCCCGTGAGAGATAAACATAGATTGATGAGCAATGGATTTTAATCAAGGGGAATTTCATATGGATAAAGTCCTCTTCCCCAGTTACTAATTCCTGGTTCTTACTTGTACACTAATGGAAGTAGGTGAATGTCTGGACTATTTTACCTGTCCTAATTCATTTATGGATTGCGTAGTATCTATTGTTGATGGGATTTATCTTTATTCTTGAAGAATTCATGAATGGATCCTTTCCTCGTAACCCTAGGTTATGAACTCATGTTGAATTGATTAGTATTGACACAATTGACTTAGTTAATGTGTTAATTACTTTTTAATGATATTATTACACCTATTGATAATGAAATTTGATTGGTTGAGGGTAATACCAATGATGATGTCTTGTTGAAGGAGAATTGGTAAGACTTTGTAATCTTGAACCTTTACTTCAATTGTAATTGATTATACTTGGTGATGAAGTTCAATTGAAGCATGTCTTATGATTATATTAGGTAGGTGTGGGTATGATGATGCAAATGAAATGGCTTGATTATATGAAGATGTGAGATTATGTTAATATGTAATTATATAAGGTTGGTTATGAATTACCTATGTGCCTCATTATTACATGATGATGATAATGTGTTGATATCACATATGAGGGTTGTATTGAAAGGATATTCTCATTATATTCCTAATGATCTAATGATATTAATATACATGGGGTTAGTCTCCTATGGCCTATACTAAGCTACGATGATTAATAAAGGCTTAAAGGTATTTCAAAAAGGCACATTAGCTTAGCACCGAACGAACTAGATATGAGAGGTGTCCCTTTCCAATATAAGAAGTAGGTTCACAATGGTTCTCATGAGATGGTGATAATTGTGCATCAAGAGGGTCCCAATGTTGCCATCATAGGAATGCTAGCTAGTGGATCCACCTGGAAAGCTATGTTCATGTTTTAATACTACCTTGGCACGTAGTCCACCTTCTTTCGGTTTAGGGTTTCATGACACCGGATTCCATATTTAGCTCTTGTGGTCTTTGTAGATTAAGGCAAGTGTTTTTGAAAGTAAAATGAAATAATAATGTGGACACTAACTAGGATGACCTAAGGGGTTTGACTTAGTCTAGGTAGGGGTATGGTACTCAACCTATACATTGCACTAGTTGGCCTTGAGGGAAGTCTTGGAAGGTTTTTCTTATGTTTTATAAAGTAAATGATGTTCATATTTTGACTTTACATATTGATGGTCCTATAATGTTAGATTCATTTATGAACATACTATTGGTCTATATTGCTAGATATGATCATGATTAATCTTAATGTTATGCTATGTGAGTCTAGACATTACTTATGGTCCTTTATTGGGTTTACCTGGTTGAGTATGGTTATGGGTCTTTACTTAGACATTGCACTTGTGGTCTTGATTTTGGATTATGAGTGAGGGTCTGGTATATGATTTAATGTTATGAAATCTTATCCATGCTTGGTTGTTATATCTTGATGTTTGAGTTGGTTGGGTTATCTACTCAAATATGCAATGGTACATGTTGACTTGGTTATACTTAATAATTTTAGTCTTATGTTGTATATGATCTTGTCTTAAGTAATATGTGATTATTGGGTAATATGGGTTCTTGGTTTTGCCTAAGTATTTTCAAAGTAACTTAGCATGGTTTTGAACAAAAGTCCCCTTTAGCATGATTTCAAATGTATTATGTGCATATTCCATACTTAGTACAAGTGTGTATTAACCCATAGTTCTATGTTTCTACAACTATGTAGGTTCCGGCCGTTGAGTTTCTAGAAGGGCCATTTGAAGATAACTTGGATTCTCATTCTCCAAGTTCGGTAGGTCAACACCTTCCGAGGAAGATGTCACTATCTAGCTATTGATGTTGTTCTAGTTTAAAGACATTAATTCATTCCTTTTAATTTGAAGACAATTATTTTTTATGCCTATATATGGCTTTCATTGAAGTAAAGTAAGGGTTATGCCTGAATATTATATTCGATTTAGATGGTTTATATGTGACAGTTATACTAGAATTCCTATGATATTATATTATTATGTTATGCATTTGAAATAAAAGTAGAAGCCTATGTAATGCTTCCTATGTGACGTGTCTATGTAAACTCCCTATATATATGTATATGTATATATAATATCGTGTAAGCGAGAGGTCTATGTAAATTTCAATGTAGAAGTAGATGAAAAATTTTAAATTTTCTACAATTTAACCTATGAAATGTAATGTTGAATGCTAAGAGGTTAGACTTATTCCTCTTCGAGAATGATGACATCGGTTTCTTCTAGGGGGTGCTCCCCGGATGTGACAAACTTGGTATTAGAGTATGAGGTTGAATATCTTTAGGATCTATGTCTCGCTAAACCACGTCTATGTAGATTTTTATTCATAATTGTAAAACGTGCCACACTTATGAATGAGAGACTATATGATGCTTAGCAAATTGTCATCTTTCTTGTAACCCTATGTCGTGTCTTTAATGTCTACTCTATGTGTTATTTTCACCTAAGACTTTTATTGTCGTTATAGGTTGAATACTCGAAGGTTAGTGGTACTGAGCGCTGAGGAAGGGATTGATAATGCGGGGGCTCAAGACAACGAAGCTCCCCCACAACACAATCATGTCTTTTACCTAAAGAAATTGCTATGGGTGATCATGTTCTGGTTGTTCCTCTATCGATGACCGATAAAGAGATAAGGCCACCATTTCTCAATTTGGACCAAGACATGATATCACAAGCTAATGTCGTCATTTTTAAGTCCAAGACATGACGGTAAAAGTAAATCGGGAGGTTGGACCCCATGTTCCTCATCATGCTAGAACTATGGTATCTCGTTTGAGAGACTTTACTAGGATGAACCCTTCTATTTTCTATGGGTCAAGAGTGGATGAAGACACTCATAATTTCCTAGATGAAGTCAATAAAATCATATTTGCTATGGGAGTGATTACGGTGAAAAGGTCGAGTTGGCCGTCTATCAACTCAAAGATGTGGCGCAAACTTGGTACACCCAATGGAGAGATAATAGGTTTCTAAGTGGTGGTCCGGTGACTTGGGAGATCTTCAAGAGAGCCTTCCTTGATCGGTTCTTTCCTAGAGAGTCGAGAGAAGCTAAGGTGGAAGAATTCATCAACCTTCGTCAAGGAGGTATGAACATACTTTACTACTCCTTAAAGTTTACTAAATTGTCTAAGTATGCTCCAACCTTGGTGTCTAACCCAAGGGAAGAGATGAGTCGCTTCCTTACGGGAGTGTCTGATGACATGGTGGAAGAATGTCGTTCGGCTATGCTTCAGATAATATGAATATATCTCATCTGATGGTTCATGCTCAATTAGTGGAAAAGAGTAGGTTAAGGAGGAATAATAGAGAGGCCAAGAAGGTCAAGTCTTTTTAAAGTGGTTCTTCAAAGGGTAGGTTGGAAAATCAAGATTAGACTAGATTCAAGAAGAGGTTCTTCAATCAAGTCCTTTCCAAATTTTCCAAGGCTCGTGATAATAGGGTGTCTAACCCTAAGTCCCAAAAGGCTAGAAGTGGAAAGTCACCAAGTGATAAACCAACCTGTTCTAAGTGTGGTAGGAAACATTGGGGTGAATCTCTAGTTAGAATGGGAAATTGCTTTAGTTGTGGAAAAGAGGGTCAAAAGGTTAGGGATTGCCCTAATGTGAATGGGAAAGACAAGAGTGGTGGGAAAGCTCAAGCAAGTGGGTCGAATGTTGATGCTCCAAGAAAGAATCGCTTTTATGCTCTCCGCTCTAGGGGTGAACAAGAGAGTTCTCCCGATGTGGTAACTGTATGTTACAATTCTTCTCTAAAAATGTTTATTCTTTACTGGATCCGGGTGCTACCTTGATGTTTATAACTCTGTTGGTAACTAGAAAGTTTGATAATTTGCCCGATATCTTAAATGATCCTTTTATGGTGACTACCCCGGTAGGTGAGCCGGTGGTTGCAAAAAGAGTATATAGAAATAATCCTATAATTTTGCCCAATAGATTACTCATGTTGAATTAGTAGAACTTGATATGGTTGATTTTGATGTTATTTTGGGAATGGATTGGTTCCGTGCTTGTTTTGCTTCCATTGATTGTAGGACAAGAGTGATCAAGTTTAATTTTCCTAACGAACCCGTCGTAGAGAGGAAGGAGGAAGATCTATTCGTAGTGGTCGTATAATTTCTTGTCTAAAGGCTTGTAAGATGATCTCTAAAGGGTGTTTATACCATATTGTAAGAGTCAAAGATTTTGACTCGGAAGTTCCTCCCATTGATTCAGTCCCCGTAGTGAGGGAATTACTGGAGGTCTTTCCAAATGATCTTCCGAAATTCCTCCCAAATGAGAAATTGACTTTGGTATTGACTTGCTACCGCATACGAATCCCATTTCAATTCCTCCTTATCGGATAGATCCGACAGAACTGAAAGAGTTGAAGGCTCAGGTCAAGGATTTACTAGACAAAGGCTTCATTCAACCTAGTATTTCCATATTGGTTGCTCTGGTTTTATTTGTGAAGAACAATGATTGGTCACTTAGGATGTGTATTAACTATCGGCAACTCAATAAAGTGACCATTAAGAATAAATATCCTCTCCATCAGATTGACGACTTGTTTGATCAACTCCAAGGGGCAAGGTACTTTTACAAAATTGACTTAAGGTCGGGATGTCACCAACTTAGGGTGAGAGATAAAGATATTCCCAAAACGGCCTTTCAAACAAGATATGGTCACTATGAGTTTAGGGTGATGTCTTTTGGGTTAACTAATGCCTCGGTGTCATTCGTGGACCTAATGAATAGGTTGTTTCGAAACTATCTATATTCCTTTGTCATTCTCTTCATTGATGATATCCTCATATATTCAAAAAATGAGGGTGATCATATGGGGCATCTGAGAGTGGTGTTACAAGTCTTGAAGGAACACCAACTATTTGCCAAGTATAGCAAGTGTGAGTGTTGGTTAAGGTCTGTGGCGTTTCTTGGTCTTATCATCTCTAGTGAGGGTGTAGAGGTTGATCCAAAGAAAACTGAGTCGGTTAGAAATTGGCCTAGACCTTTGTCTCCAACCGACATAAGAAGTTTCTTGGGTCTAGCCAAGTACTATAGGAGGTTTGTAGATGGTTTTGCATCCATTGCATCGCCTTTGACTACTTTGACCCAAAAGAATGTGAAATTTGAGTAGTTCGAGGCTTGTGAGAGAAGTCTCCAAATCATTAAAGATAGGCTTACCACCACTACAGTGTATACTTTACCAGAGGGTACAAAGGGTTTCGTTGTATATTGTGATGCATCCTGAGTGGGATTGGGTTTTGTCCTTATGAAACACGGGAAGGTTATAGCCTATGCTTCTAGGCAACTTAAGGTTCATAAGAAGAACTACCCAACTCATGATCGAGTTAGCGATCGTGGTATTTGCCTTGAAAATATGGAGACATTACTTACATGGTGTTCATCTTGATGTGTATACTGACCACAAGAGTTTTCAATATGTATTTACTCAAAAGGAGTTAAATCTCTGACAACGAAGGTTTTGGAATTGTTGAAATATTGTGACATGAGTGTTCTCTACCACTTCGGTAAGGCCAATGTGGTTGTGGATGCACTAAGTCGTATGTCTAGGGGTAGTGTGTCTCATGTTGAAGGGGGCGAGAAATATTTAGAGAAGGATGTCCATAGGTTAGCTCGTTTAGGTATGGTGGTTTTATGGTCCATCATAACTCCAAATCATCTTTGGTGGTTAAGGTGAAGTCTACGAAACAACTTTATCCATCGTTGATGGAATTAAAAACATTGGTTCTTGGAAAGCTTAATGAATCATTCTCCTAAGGGGGGATGGTGTTTAAATGTACCATGAGAGGTTGTGTGTACCCAATATGGATGACTAGAGAAATCAGATCCTAAAGGAAGCTCATGGTTCTCTTATTCAATTCATCCGGGTACTACAAAGATGTATCATGAACTTAGAGAAGCATTTTGGTGAGATGGATTAAAAAGACACATAGCAGAATTTGTTGCAAAATGTCCGAATTGTCAACAAGTGAAAGTCGAGCACCAAAAGTCGGGTGACTTACTTCAAGAAATACAAGTTCCCACTTGGAAGTGGGAAGAAATTAATATGGACTTCGTAGTGGACTTGCCTCGGACACGAAGGCAAAATGACTCTGTATGGGTGGTTGTGGATAGGTGGAAGAAATTCGCTCACTTTATCCCCATTAAGTCTACTTATTCGGAGGAAGAGTATGCAAGCATCTATATCAATGAGATTGTGAGTCTTCATAGTATCCCTTTATCCATTATTTCGGACAGAGGTGCTCAAATTACATCTCGATTTTAAAGTTCATCCAAAAAGGGATTAGGTAGACAAGTGAAGTTAAGCACCGCTTTTCATCCCGAAACGGATGGTCAAGGGGAGCGTACTATTCAAAACCTTGAGGATATTCTTAGAGCTTGTGTATTTGATTGTGGGGGAAGTTGGGATGAACACTTGCCTTTCATGGATTTCTCTTAAAACAATAGTTACCATTCAATTATAATTATATTAATATTATTATTAATATAATTATAATAATATTAATAATTATAATTATAATAATAATTATTATTATTATTATAATTATAAT
>NC_028643.1:18268510-18371797 GCF_001406875.1 Solanum pennellii
AGTCTATTTCATTGAGATGCCAATTGAACTGGGAGATACCGATTGGAATCGACCCATCAACAAACGACACTTCACTTGAAAAAGAGAATAAGTGAAATGACTTCCTAGAATGCTTACTAGCTTCTCGAAGATTAGATATGGACGACACACACCAATCTGAAGGAGTCTAGTTCACATTTTACTCTTGAAATGGGGAATCGACAACGTAGATTCTGATACCAATTCATCACAACCCAACCCACTGGGCTGTGAGGGCACCCGTTCTAACCCCTAATTAGGAGAACCCTCAGATCCCATTGTTTAAACATGTAGAAAATTAACGAAATACAGATATAATTGAGATAAAATCTTTATGCACATACTCTTTTTCAACGAACTAGTTAAGACTTGTAAAGTAATCAACAACCCCAAGGATCTAGTCTAACAGGTACAAAAGCTACTAAGAATAAATATTGGACAAAATAACAAAAGACACAGCTCCCACCGACAGAAGGAAAGGTAAAAGCTGCTGGAAAATTTCTTCGTCTTCACCTATTGTAACATCACCGATCCTGCGTCTAGACTATGTCAAAGACATAGCAAGAGTAGTATCAGTATAACCACACGTGCTCGGAGGCCTCATTCTTCGATCTGACACCCACCTCATAATATAAGAAGTAAATAATTAAGACACATTAAACCACTCTCTCCTCCACTCTTTCCGTCTCTTAGAACACCTTTTGTTCATAGTAATTCTCGGAACACTAACCGATTTACCAATAATTGACACTTTCGGTTTTATTAGATCATAGCCTAAACATGCTAACCCCATCAGGCATTACCGAACACTAACCCCCTTTATTTCTTACTAGTCAATCGTGTAATACCCTTAATTCTTATCACCTTTCCTAACCAAGACCACATAATTTCCTTACCTCAACTCTAACCTTAACCTACTCTCTTTTGGTACTTATCCTAACGAACTCCTCTCGCTAATCAACACTCACCCCTAAAACACCATGACCTTTCCCCATTGCCCAACTAGAATACGTTATAGAAAACATCCACATTACCTCATATTCGCATGAACACACCTAATCCACCTACAATCTACCCCCCAAGACTTTCATACATGCAAAATATTGAATAAAACAAACCCCACAATACATATTTACCAGAAGTAATTGGTCCTCTCAAGGAACCCAAAACAAAATAGTTAGATTGCCAGAATGTGGTAATCCGATCCCATAGTTGTGATGGAACATGGCAACCCGATCCTATATTTGTGCCAGAACGTGGAAACTCGATCCAATAGTTATGCCGGAACGTGGCAACCAATCTTAGTTAGCTTGTCGGAACGTGACAATCTGATCCCTATGCACACACCATAATAAGAATCACAAGTATGTCATCAAGGCCGTACATTTACCTCATGATTTCGTGGATACATCATTCATCTATATCATCTACAAAAGTGTGATCAATATTACAACATTCATACACATACAAGTATCGCAATAAAGCAAGAACATGTATACATCACCCAATCATGTATTCACAACCATCACCTACAAATTACTCAATTCCTAACATGATTTAGACTGAGCTCATCCCTAGATCTTTATTAGTATACGTATTAAGGGTTTAATCCTAATTCACCTGCTCGTCAATGTCATGATATCACTAGATCCAATAGAGTGTACAACCATAGTGTTGTCCACCTTACTAGATGCCCTTATTTTTTTAGGCAATTGTATTCAAGAAACAATTTCGGAAACCCCACAAGTCAACAAAGTCTCTACTTAACAATTAGGTAGAACCATAACAATTTCTCCACGGACTCGGTGCACAAAGGTATACACACAATCCATATTATTGATTTCATACATTACATGTTAAGCAGAAATTTACAACTGCTCAATGCATAAAAACCTAATCTACCTGGCGCCAAGTATTTGCACAGGGTCTCGACTTTGTTCCCAACTTTTTCGTCTCGCTACGGTGAATTTAGCCAAAATTCGCAAGATTCCGCCATCCCCATGCTAAAAAACTCCCTCTCTTTCTTTTTCAAGTTCAGAACGGTTTTATGAGGTTTCTAGGGAAATATATGACTTTTTAGGTATTTTAGGAAGATGAAGAAAATAGGTTTTCTTGCAATTACGTTCTGTCTCGCCTATTCTGTTGTAGCGACAAATCATCCCGCTATAGCGCTACTGCGTCAGTGACATCTAGTCCGGTGTGGCGGGACAAGGTCCATATTTTTCACAGATTTTTGTCCTTCCTAAATAATGACGGTTCGGGTCGCTAAAGGTAAAAAATATAACTAATGCTTTTCCTCAACAACATGAAGCAAAGAAATCGAGAAAATCTCTGAAGAAGACATATCCTAGCAAATGAGGCAATTTATTTTAATATGGAGTACTTAAAAGTCAAATATGAACAACATTAAAATTTCTTTCTAAATATAAAGAGGAATAACAATCTTAAAGAGAAAACCATATAATAGAAATCGAATTCGAATATAACATATAATCAGATTATTAGTTATTTGTTAAAATTTTTCACTCCTGACATGTTACAAATTTAAAAAAAAAAATCACGTTTGACTCCACCGGTATTTTTATTTGTAACTCAAAATTATTATAGATTAAACATTTACTATCATATAATAAAGAACAAATGTGCAACAAACGTTATCGGAAACTAGTTCCCAAAATGGAGTTGAAATGACTCTTGTACTAAATATTTGATGAAGTTTTTCTATATATTTTTCAAATAAGATAGAGTGATGAAAATTTTTGTGTTTCAATAATACAATGTAAAAATAACTTGATGGCTTTGCACTCACCACTAAAAACCAAGTCAAATTAGGCTAAAAGAAATTTGCCATAATTGATATGTTATAAATTTGCGAAGTCAGTGATATAAAATTAAAAGTGAATTAATTTAATTAATAAAAATTGAAGTGTTTTAAAAATGGGAAAATTGTATACAATAGCAAACTAATAACCTAAAATAAATGGAGTAGCTAGGGTTTAATTTAATTGTGCTCCATAGCAAACGTTTGCAAAAAATTGCCAGGCGCCTCTCTCCCAAATATCTCGCTCGCCACTCTCCTCCAATCTCTCTCTCGCTTCCTCACTTTTTATACAAACACAAGTGTTTAAAAATTGTTTTTAATTGTATAAAGCAGAGAAAATAGTATAAATACATATATTTTTGTTCTCCTCTCTCCCCTCTTCCAGATCTCGCTCGCCACTCTCCCAAATCTCCCTCACCACCCCCGCCTTTCTCACTTATACAAACAGAAGTGAAATGTATAAATTGTATTTTTGTTTGTATAAAGCGTGAGAAAATTGTATATACACATGCAAGTACATGTATTTTCGTCCTATACACTTATAATTATATAATAAAAATACTCCCCTGCCCAGTTTCTTTTGCCTTTCTCTCTTTCTCGTTTTATACAATTTTTAAATTGTATCTAATTTCTCTCTTTCTCGTTTTATACAATTTGATTCAATTGTATATTCCTTGTCAAGTCTCTTTTGTCTTTCTCTCTTTCTCATTTTATACAAATTCAAATTGTATATAATCGTTTTATACACTTATAATAATACAATCATTTTATACACTTCGTTTTTATACAGTTCTCTGTCCAAGTGTCTTTCTCTTTCTTGTTTTATACACTTCGTTTTATACAATTTGCTTCAACTGTATATGTATAACTAATTATACAGTTTCTATGTTTGCTATGGAGCACAATTATGCAAACTTTGCTATAGCATATAAATATGAATTTTTTATTTGCTATATGTGAAAGTTGCCCAAACAAAAATTTATAATAGTCAGGGGCCCAAAATTATAATTCTCCTTACGCCAAAATGCAGCTGTAACGACATTCTGGTTAAATCATAAATGAAATTTTCCTACACAATTGTCAGGTAAAGAATAATTATTAGTTTACCAATAAATAAATGTAATAACAAAATATTTTCTATCTTGGTGTAGTGGACACCCACAATATAATATTTTATAACATTTCTCCTTGGATGTCCCCATATAATATGCCTTGTTAAAATCTTACTAGGAAAAAACCCCGTGGGAAAAAATCATAGTGAAGAAAAAAAAACATATATCTTTTAATACGCTTTGAATTTTGCCTCGTTAAAAACCTTAATAGAAAAACCTAATTGATATAAAATCATGGTTAAGGAAAAGAGTACAACGCACAGTTTTCTTCCTCAGGTAAAACATTACTTGATATCTCGAAAACAATGTATTCCAATCTTGTATCACAACTTCTCAAATATTGATGTTGGCAATCTTTAGTGAATAACTTTACAATATTATCACTTGAATGCATCTTTGAACGTCTATTCACCATTTTGTTGAAGATCATGTGTGAAAAAGACTTTTGGTGAAATATTTAGTCTGATCTCCTTTGATTGTATCCTCCCTTCAATTGAGATATATATCATTTTCGTATTTGGTGGTTGAAATATCTTTTTCAAAAGGAAATTACATATTTTTTGAAGACGACAGATCATGATTCCAACCAAACACACTCTTGACTTTCTTTGTAGATCAAATTTTTTTTGCATGATTTGATTCTTTGAATGTCAAGATTTTGTGGTGCCCCCATATACAAAAAATAATCCATTTGCGATCGAGTTTTATGCAGATCATATAAATATTATGCATCTACATAATCAAATTAGTTCTGACTCGGAGATCGATCATTTCAAATTTATTGAAGCTCGTCTTTTTTTTGCAAAGAAAACCACACATCTTTTTTGTTGTTGTTGAGTCACATGCTTTGTAAGTTTTTTGTCATAACTTGAACGATAATATGACAATCCTTTCATATAACTTTGTTATGCATATCAACTAATGTTCTAACTGAACCAGCAATTTATAAGTTCACCAGTTGCACTTATACATGACATTTTAAATCATTTTCATGAGATAAAAAAGAATTTGTGTAAAGAAATCTTAAAATCATTGGGTACTAAATGAATTTGCTTTAATACCTTTTAAATCATTCAAGGATTTTCATATAATCTTCATCGTCAAATTAGACATAATAGTCATTAATCATGCATATTCAAGTATTCCATCTATTTCCAGATTGAAGCAAGTCTTATTGCATCCACCGCTAGAGAATATATCATTTAATAATGTCAGGATTTTTGCGAAAACCCATTATGTGGCGAGGCACAAATCGTACTTTATATCTTACGGTTATACTTACACACAATGATTCATTTGTATCCCACTGACATATATTTTGATCTATGAACTATATGTTCAAAAATCACTTTTCTAAGTGAAATAAAATATACTTGAATAGTGCCTTTTATTTGGCTAATCATTTATCTATACTATATGACAAGTTCAAATTTAAGATCCTCGTAACCATTTACAGCATTGAGTGCTATTTCATTCCAAATATACTGTTGACAGTCATTTTGATATCGATTCCAATACGACATAATTTTTCATCATTTTCAGGTACCTGAACCTTTGCCAAGATTTTATGAAATGTTATGTCTTAGTGATCTTTCAAAGCACTTACCCCATTTATCAATGACCATTTTGATAATTTGCTCCTCTCCTTCCTTAAGGAGTTTTACATTTGGAATCGATTGATCTATCACGCTTACATAGACTCCGCCTTCAAGGGCTATTTGCTGGAGCATTTGCAGCTTAATTAAAATATTTCGTCAGCAAATATATTGGACAAATTACTTGCAACATTTTGCAAAGAATTATCTCTTGAACTTCTAGTTCACATTTTTTAAAACGAGGATCTAGATTATTCATCCCACACATAATTTTCAGCTGCTACACATATCTCCCCCTAATGTTAGAAAATCTAACATTCACCTTCAACCTCATTTGGGGATCCACTTTGTGCGTGGTGGAGCAATAAAATTATATATGTTCACATTAAATTTTTAGATGGAAATTATTTGGCACCCAACCCGAACCAATTGTGTTCGGAGAACCTTATTAGTGTGATGCACACATGTTAAATGAACTCATCTCAGACCAAATTTTATTTGAGAGATTTGTTCTCATAATCAATGGTCTAGCTATAATTGGAGACATACAATTTCTGCTAAACCAACCAGCATTATCAACATTATTTATAGTTTGGAATTGTGCTCCTAATTTAATAATTCGAGCAAACAACCTTACAAAAACCAATTTGTAAGTTGATACAAATGCACATATGACCATACCATAGATGCATCTATTAATCATGATAGTAAACGATCCACATGACAGGTGAACGGACCCATATTCACCTTTCTGTATGTTCCAAATAATTTCAGGGGATACAATCCCAAACTTAGATGGTACAATGATCATTTTATCACGAGAACAAGCTACAACAGAAAATTCTTAAAGAATCTGTTATTGCCTTCAAAATATAGCCACGTGAATTATCAATTTCTGTTGCATCACATTTGAATCGGAATGACCAACCGATTAAGCCAACTGATATTTATTCTAGTAAACTTTTAGTTTACTTTTGCATGTGATTCCATCATTATGCACATGTTTGTATGCAACAAACAAGGGAAAGAATGGGCAATTTTATACGTAAATATTTATAACGCACTTTAATTGTAGTAATTTGAAGATATTAAATCTTCCCATAATTTAGTCTCAATATAATATCAATTCTTTCGAAACTTAAAAAGTTTCTTTTGAGACTTATTACAACTCCAATATTATGAATAATTTCATTCCTCTCGATAGTAATAAATTAGCCCTTTTGAAACTATCAATTAATTTTGTGTACTATCACAATTTTCACAATGTCATTCTTATGGTGACCATCTCCTTCAAGAAGAAAATTATTATTATTTTCATGGTTAAAATTATTACATTCAAGACTTATTTCTCGATGACCATTGACAACATTTATTTTGGTCATGGCCACAACATTTACAGAAAAGATTTTTTTTCTTTCTGTTGTCCTCCAATTGTTCATTTTAAAACATACCACAATATTTGTGTTGTACTCAAAGTATATATATGACCAAAATGACCATTTATGTCAAAATATTTTCTTTCAATCTCTCAAACTTCTCGTGGAGGTGAGATGTGACATTCATCCAATAATACATGAAAATGTTCTTATCCATACGAACACAAGTCACGTTTTCTTCAAGAAATGGACCATAACTATTTGTACATGTTCCATAGGTTTTTATAAGAAACTCATTGTCATGTTTTGGCATTATGTGACTCGCCTCAACATCACTTTAAGAGGTCAAATCTACCAAATGTACTACCACCACTTTGTATTGATTTATTTAGATGGAAGGATTAATAAAACTTTTTAAATTGGGTTGCACCAACAACAATGTGTCCAACTTCTCATACCACTTTGATGGATACTTTTAACAATTACCTTCACATTTGAAGGACCATCTTAAAAAACAATGTTTTTAATAACCTTTTATACAATTTTAATGGACAAAATTATTTGAAGGAACTTCTTAGGAACCCATATTGTTCTTCCTTTTAATTGCCACAATGATGAACATTAACATTTTACCATACCCATATTCATACATTCAATCACTTGTCATTTTCCAGACATATTAATACACTACTACCACATTCATATAAGAGAATGAAGCAAATTAATTGGGTAAATTTCATAACTTTCAGTCAAAAGTATAAAACTTTATGTTAGTCATCATCATATCATCACTATACTGCATTAGGACTTTAGCCCAATATCATACCGATATAAAGACAACTTTGGTCATAAATCAATGGGACTTGAACCCAACTTCTTATTATCCTAGTGCACCAAGATTTTAACTTGATGTCTTACCCACTTGGTGCGGTGAAACCTGAATTCACCGTCTTACCCTCAACCAATGCCTTAATAATCAAAAGCATTATCAAAAAATAATTATCGAAAATCATAAGTAAAATCTGAACTTGACTTAATATATAAGAAAAATAAACCAACATCAATCAATTAGAACAACATGTTAGAATCATATAAAAGTCTCTAGTTAAAATATATTCAAACATTTTAATAGTCCCTCTCAACATTGTTATGAAGATTATTATAATTTACTAACAATTTTAGAATTACTACAAAACAAGCTTTTTTAGTACAAATAATTTGTTAATAACTCAAAACGTAAATGTTTAGATAAAGAAAAATAAATAAGTGCAAAAGTAACAAACAATAATAACCCAATCAATATGTGTATGCCACATAAGTCAATAAAACAAGATCATAAAGAACAATTTCTTTACAAATGGTTAACTTACAAAACTAATTTTACTTTTTAAATATGTAAGTAATCAAATTAAAAGTTGCTAAAAAAAAAGCAACTTGTTGGACTCATATAATTTTGAGATGGTAAGAAAATTAATGATGCATAGTCTAAAGTAATATATAAAATAAATTATATAGCAATTTACCCTGAGAGAAGAATAAACACAAATATTTTTACCTTCTTTATATTTTATTTGCTTCAATCCTTCAATAGTAGAGCAATCATGCTAATAACATGTTGTAAAACTAAAGAAAAATAAGACAAAAAACATAAAAGATGAAACCAATAGAAATATAGAGACAAGATATGAAAGTATTTCTTGTTCTTCAAAGTATTCAAGTGTGTACAATATGAACCCTTATGCCTCTATTTATAGCATAACATAGAGGCATACAACAAGTTAGTCATAAACATGACATTAACACGAATATAATGGAGGAGGTTATGAAAGTAAAAGGTTACAAGAATAATGATTATAAAGTTGGAGGAAAGTAATGGAGATAATGGGTGAGTAACTTCTTGGTGTAGTGGACATCCACAATATAATATTTTATAACATTTTAAGATTATATAATTAATCAATTTTTCCTATATATGTTTGAAGTAAAGAATAATAATTAGTCTATCAATAAAACAAATATGATAAGGAAAGTTATTGATTCTCCCTAGTCCCTGCACTAAAATCAAGTAAAAATAGTTTTTAGATTATATAAATAATGAATTCTCCAATATATTTTTCATGTAAAGAATTATAATTAACCTATAAATAAAAACAAATATAATAAGGAAAGTTCTTCTATAGATTTTATAAATAATTATTAGCTTCGTCGCTTTTTCACCTATATAATGTAGAAAAAACATGATGATTTTGAAAACAAATTAGGCTAAAGCAAAAATGGCTCTTTACTCAATCTCTTTCACAACATTTCTTGCTTTGGTTCAATAATTGTTTCTTTCAAAAGTGGTTATTCTTGATCTTTAATCCCCATTGAAGATTATGATCCCCCAAGAGCAAGTCATTGTCATAATAATGGTGAATATAGAGTTTGTCCACCCCATAAAGGAGAACATGTATTTAATACACTAAAGCAAGGATCAATCATCACAGATAAATTACTTGTAAGATACCACCACCACCACCAAGAGTAAATCAAACCATATATGTTCTAAAAAAAATTATGTATTTCCATCTTCAAAATGATGGTTTGTTGGATAATTGGTGAAATTCAATTTCAATAATAACATCTTTCTTTCTCCCCTCTCTTTTTAATTATTATTCCAAAAGCATCCTTTATCTTGACCCTAACAATCAGTTTAGTTGAGTGAATAATAATTTGGTTCAAGTTAGATTTAATTTATACAGTAATGGCAATTGTGTAAATGTTTAATTTATGCATTATTAGTATGGCTTAACATGTTATAACAGACATTAAAAAACTGGATCAATTGCAGGAAATCTACAGATTGCCTCAAACTAGAGTTACCTTGTGCTCTCACTATAATTATCCCTACTCCAAAATTTATTTTTTAACAATACTTGAAAGACCAAACCTAAAATTATCCCTACACCAAAAATGGAGTTTAAATAGCTTTTGGACTGAATAATAAATGATTTTTAAAATAATTTTCTCAGGTAAGAAAGTGTAATGAAAGTTTGACTATATGTACTTCATAAATAAAAATCATATCGATTTTCACTACTTCATTGTAGAAATTACTTGATCATTTTGCACTCACTGTTAAAAACATAGGCAGATTAATAATACATATTTTCTTCAGATCCTTAATACATATCTGGAAGAAAAGTCCAAAAGAGAATAAGACATTTTTTTTCTGACAATCTTGTTGAAAAAATATTTTGATTGTGAGGACCTAAGCTGAGATTTTAATTTATTTTTGGTCTTTCAAATGCCTCCAAGGGAGAGCATTTTCTTGTAACATCCCAGAATATTTTTGAGCTAAGACTCGAACTATTCTTCGTTGTGAGTAAGATTTTACCGAGGAACCTAAATTTTTCTTATGTTTTAGGGTCGCTAGATGTAGCACCTTGAGTTTCAAAATGAAGTAAAAAAATTCCTTCAAGGAATTCCTAGGTTCTTTTATGTTTTGCGTCAGCTTCAAATGTACATAACTTTTAGCACATAATCATTTAAGAGGTCCATAAAATATTAATGAATGGTCTTCGAATCCTCTTTCAAATTTCCCGAGTTTGCCACTTTCGCGTTCGTATGAGGGAGATACACCTATTTAAAGTTTGGGCTGTCAAATTAAGAAAAGTTATCCAAAAATATGAGGGGTATTTTGATCTTTTCCTTACCCAATTAATTTAAAAAAGAGTTTTTAGTAATATTTTGGGGAAAATCTGATTTGGGCCAGTTTTCATAAGTCCAAGTATGCTTGGGATTTTAGAAGAGAGTTCATTCAAGTCATTCCTTAGTTCTTCAAATAATCATAACTTTCATTACAGGATTACTTAGGAGACTATAAGATATGGAATGAAAGATCCATGAGTCCTCTTTCAAATACCATCGAGTTTGCTAATTTTCAAGTTCGTATGAGGGAGATATTCCCCTATTAAGTTAGTCTATCCATTTAAGGAAAGTTATCTGAAAATATGAGGGGTATTTTAGTCTTTTCCTTACTCCCACTTATTCTAAAGGCGAACACCAAATTAAGGGTTTAAACTGATTAGAGTTAGTTTTATTCATCCCCAAAAGCTTTTAGGGAGTTAGAGAGGAGATTGAAAAGGAGAAATTTTTTGAAGTAGCAAGAGTTCATTCAAGAAATTCAAGATTACACCAAGAACCTAGTTCTTTGAGGTACGTAAACTTCAATGGTGGTGGGTTCTTTCACCCACACGCCAATTTTGAGTTTCTTTTGCGAATCTATCCATAATATTGAGTAATTTAAGTTCTTGATGAGACTCTTGTATTTTCCATTCGTAATCTTGAATCGTTGTTTTCGTTCTTGAACTAGTATGGGTTGATGAGTTCTTCAGATGAATATTACAAGTTTGAGAGTTGTTTCTGAGCATATTTACGTGAACTTTTGTTAGGATTCGAATCTAAGTAACTTGGAAAGACACTTTATTTAGGTGAATCAAAGCCAGAAACGAGCAAAGAAATTTGTCGGCGTTTTTTCTTGGCAAGGGCTGGCATGCTGCCCCACCATAACGCCAACAAAATGTGTCTGTAGGATAGGGACCTGCGCCACTCAATGAGCTAGGGTCTCCTGCCCCCACCCTTTCTCTTTCGTTTTGCCTATTTGAGTTCTTTAAAAGGGTTCCTTCAATCCCTATTGATTCTAAGCACTCTAAACTACTTCTAAACATAGAGAAATCAGTCATAACAAGAATCATAACCTTGATTTCATAATTCAAATTCAAGGTAGAGTTAAGAATTTAAGTCTTGAGATTTCTTCCAAGTTATTTTGAGAAAGTGGCTTTGATTCTATTCAAGGAGTGTTCTACAATTACTTATAAATTGTTTCAAGAATCGAGTAAGTGATTATGAGAATGTATTCATGAGTCTATATTGAGATCCTTGAGTCAAATCCTAGAGTATCTTTGAGAGGAGTAGTATCTTCAACTTCTAAGTCTTGAGTATTGAGTTCCAATCCTTTTGAGATTATATTTATAATCATGGTACTACTACATGTTACCCATGAAGGTCCTTGAGTTGAATAGTTCATGCCCATATTTTTGGATGAAACCTATGAGTCGAGTATTCTTGAGATAAGAAGAATCATTGAGTCCTTGAATTGAGTAGTTCATGCCCATAATTCCGCATGAACCCTCCAAATCAAGCATCATTGAGATGAACAGTATCATTGACTCCTTGAGTTCTAGAGTTTGTTGAGTTCCAAGTTTTGAATTCTATGCAGGGTTATTCAAACCTTGAATTGGGTAAAATCACATCCATAATTTAGAATGAACCCTATTTTGAGAAGCCCTTTTACAATTTTTTTCAAACTTGTTTTAAAGACTTGAGCACTATTGACGAAGAGTAGAGCTCAGTTAATTTATTTAAAATGATATATTGGAACTATGTATTTCCAAGAGTAAACATTTTTACATTTAAGATGAGAGGAAATTGAGTTTTTTCAAAAGAGTTTTGAGAAGTTTGAGTACCATCTCTTTTAAGAGAAAGATTTTTGAGTAATAATCTCAAAACACAGAAAAGAGATGTATTTTTACACATATGAGCTAGTTATATTTTGGAAGTAGTATTATAACGACGCTAAAGTCTAGTAGGTGAAACTATATCCTAACGAGTTTAGTTTTGAGTTTGATTTAAGTTTGATGTCCCGAGCTTAGGCTTAGGGGTTTAGGGTCTAGACGTCAAGGTACGACCCCCCAAGGACCACCCAAGGGGTCCTTGAGGAGGACCCTTAGTCTAACCTTCAGGACCCCAAAGAAACTTGAAGTTTGTGAAAGTGAAGGTGATCTACACATGTGGTTTAGGCCTTGTAGGTTCATCCACGCCCCGTGGATGGCCTCCATAGGTCAAGGCACCTAAGACTAAGATGTAGAACAAAACCTATCATATCCAGGGAGCACCCCCTAGACGTAACCGGAGACATCGTCCTCTTTGAGGACTAAGACTAGGCTCTTAGCTTACATAATTACATTCATAGGTCAAAATTTGCGGAAATTTAAAACTTTTCATTACTTCTACATTGAGGTTTACATAGACCTCTACATACACATAATATTTATATCGAGTATACATAGACCCTTCGTATATGAAGATTACTTAGTCTTATACTTTTATTACACATATATACAAATAATATAACATAGTCTCAAATGGACTTCTCATCTCATAACCATTGAACACGAGTATAACAATTTGGGCCTAGCCCATACATCAATATAGTAAGGCCTCATATAGGGTATACAATGTTTATTACTCAAATGAAAGAAAAGAACATAAGAGTCTTAAAACTAAAACAATTTCATTAGCTTGATAGTGACATTACCCTCGGAAAGTGAGGACCTACCCAACTTGGATGATTGAGAATTCCAAGTCTTCTTTAAAGTCGTCTCAAAAGCCCTTCAACACGGAACCTCAAATGTTGGGGAAAAGAAATAAATGGGGTTAGTACACCACTTGTACTCAGTATGAGACCATATGCACACATATCATGAAATCATGCTAAAAAGGGACATTTTATTAAGTATGCAATTTACTTTTTGAAAAGCTTTATGCACATTCAATAAGACCATACCAATCAATAAGACATATTCCTTAAGTCATAGGCATGTACATCACAAGACCAACAATACAAAGCATAGTCAAGTCAACTAACTTATCAACGTACTTGCATATATAATCAATTCCACTCTAACATCAAGTTATAACTTCAACAAGCATGAATAAGAGTACATTTCAATATAATCAAAGCAAGACAATTACCCATGAATCCTCATTAAGTCAACTTGTGCAATGACCAAGCAAAGACCCATAACATTACTCAATCAAGTAAATCCAACAAGAATCATGACCAACATCCAACTTCACATAACATGGCATTTAAGAGTACATATCATCATACTTTAGAGTTAGAGACCAAACACATATACATAAGTGAAACTAACCATCATATAGTATCATCAATGTTTGAGATCATCATATACATATCATGTACAATTATAAGAATATACATACATAAGAACATCCTCCTAAGACTTCCCTTAAGTCTAACTAGTGCCAATGTATAGGTAGATTCTCATACCCCTACCTAGACTAAACTATACCCCTTAGGTCCTCTTAGTTAGAGCTCATTCCTTTAGTTCATTTTACTTTTTGGGAACATCTTGCCTTAACCGACATAGATCACATGAGCTAATGTGAAATCCTGTTTCATGAGACCCTACATCGAAAGAAGGCGGACTACTTGCCAAGGTAGTACCAAAACATGAAAATAGCAACAACGTGAATCCACTATCTAGTATTCCTATGGGGGCAACATGGTTCAAGAACTAGGAGATATAGTTGGGACCCTCCTTATGCTACATGAATTGGAGTCTCTAATCTAAAGAGTACATTAGTGATCCTACCTTCCCTATGTAGGAAGGAACACTCCTCACTCTAGTTTACTCGGGGCTAAGCTAGAGTCCCTTTTGAAATGTCTTTAATACCTTTATTAATCATCATAGCTTAATGTAGGTCATATGATCTAACCCTTGTATAAACATCATCATCATAGCTCAATAAGAATTGCATGAGTATTTTTCCTTTCGTTACAATTCATATAGGTGAGGTTAACACATTTACATAATCAGATCATGATAAGACACATTGGTAAATTATCACCATCCTTATAATATTTACATCTTATACAACACCTCACACACCATAGTCAGGACATTTCAATTAAACATCGTACTGAACCTATCAATCCTAATACAAGGTATACCTCAATACAACATCATCACTTAACCACAGTAACCATAATTGAAGTACGGAGTTGAGATCACAAGACTTACCAAGTCTTCTTCATAATCCATCATAAAGGTCTTACCATCAACCCTTAAACCCAATAAGGGTGTAATATCATCACATAATAGTAACCAACATGATAACAAATCCAATTGAATCACTACATCACAATCCATTACTAGTTCATAGCTTAAGACAAGAGGCTTAGGTCAAATCAATAATATACTAGATCAATTACTCAAGAACTATAGCATTATAGGACTAAAAATCATCTTAATCTATCCATAATTTATTCAATAACTGTCACGACCCAACCTAATGGGCCGTGACTAGTGCCCGTTTTGGACACCCACATACAAACCTGCTAAGTATAACCAACTGAAACTAAGACAATATGGAATTTAATCAAATCAAGCCAACCCCAACGTCATATATATATAAAGAAGACCTGTCTCATAAGGAGTCATAACCATTCAACCGTAACAACATACGCGATCCGACAAGGCCGCCACTATCCAAAGCATAATAGCATGCGTAAGCCGACAAGGCTGCCACTACACAATACACAATGATGTACGCAGCCGACAAGGCTGCCCCTGTACAAGTGGACATCCCAAACAAACCATGTCCAAACCATTATCCAAAACATATATATACAACCCACATAATGTCCACAGACCTCTAAGAGTACAGTAGTGAAACTCGACGGGACAGGGCCCCGCCATACCCATAGACAAGCAAAAGACTACACAAAAAGTTATGTACCAAAACGACTGGGCTCCGGAACAGTGGAGCTCTCCCAATCAGCAGAGTAGATATCCTATGCGAGAGGATCACCGAACTGTGCATCTACACCTGCGAACATGAAACGCAGCCCCCCGAGGAAAGGGGGTCAGTACGGACAACGTACTGAGTATGTAAAGCATAAGGTAAAGATGACAGGATACCAACATGATAAGTCGAAACAAGATATCGCTACACGTGTACCTTTTAAGTGAAAATCATGCATATCTTTGACATATAAGGTGCCCAGCTCCCCTAGTAAGGGACTCGGCAAAATAATCATCATATATATACATCATACGTACCCGGCCCTCTAGTGAGGGACTCGGTGACATATGCAAGAAACCCCGCACGAACATTACCCGGCCCGGGACTCGGTGAAACGATAAATGACTCTATGCACGAGCAGAATATTATGAGCAACCATATGCAATTAAAATCATTCCTTATAACTCAATAGAACAATCAACGTGAACCAGCAAGGAGTGTTACCAAAGATTAACGTTTTATCAAGATTATGAACCTTTAATACGATATGGAAACGTAAAATCTCAATGACTCTAAGAAGCACTACCATAAATATGAGAAATCATCATATCCTTAGACATAGTCGATATATAGAGGAATAGTTGTGGAAGCAAGAATATACGTCACCTAGACGCTCTAGAGGTAAGTATCAAACCTGTCCGTTATTCGCTCATTTTTTAAAGGTCATGCCAAACAAAGAAAGAAGGGATAGCGTTACATACCGTATAGTCGAGCCGCACGTCCAATATTTACTGCTCAAGCTATTAATCTATAACAAGCAACAATCGTGCCGCAATTAGATAAACGTCGCGCTTTTCTATTTTGTAAGCTAGCTAATAATCTAACGAAAATCCGGCAGCACTTCCCCTATTTTCCTTACTTTGTCCCAATCCGACAACAACCCAAATTATCCACAGCAATACCAATAACACATATAACCCAACGAATCATATTAAACAGCCCCCACCAAACAGTTCCGTCTCGGCAACCATAGCAGCGAAGCAACGACACACCGAGCGATAACTCGTTTTATAATTCGCAACACATCTACCTTATCGTATCCATCCTTTTGAGTATATACCCATAATCACATTAACATATACATGACGTCAAAACAGAATTTCCCGCAGTTTGCTTTAATCAAAACAGCCCAAACACTAACACGACACCACTAATAATCCGATTATGGTTTCCGTTCATACTTAGCACATTCAATAACTAAAACAAACTTCCTAAGCTACTGGTAACGCCCCCTTCTTAATATTAATGGATAATTAACAAAGGTATTCTAAAGAATTAACACACCAAGCAAAGAGATTACTAACCAAATTATTTGCAACTGCTGGCCAAGAGTTGCAGGGTTGGTTTTCTCCATTTCCATGGCTGCCTAAGCCAAGTGGTGAAGAAGATGATATGCTGCAATGCATTTCACCACCTTATTTATAGTATGGAGTGGATTTAACCACCTCATTTATAGTATGGAGTGGAGGCAGCCCCCCTCTACACGTGTCCCACTAAGGCCAGCTCCCAATCTGATTCCTTTTATTTTTGCCTTGAGTGGTGGGACCCACTGGATTAAATTAATCCTAATCAGACACTAATTAATCCCTCACTTAAAGTTAATGGAACTTACATTAGCCAAATCATACTTAATATCACATTTGGAATTAACATCCTTGCCTAATATTTCTTTAATCACTTCAACTTAAAATAAAATCTCATTCCCCGGACTTACGTCTACTAGATCATGACGCGCACTACGTATAAAAATACGAGGCATAACAATAACATCAACTCTTAGTAATCAACCAATAACCAATTCAATTGAACCAACATTATTTAATTCATAACAAGATCACAACCTAGGTTTAAGGGGAATAGGTCATTTTCTACAAACTAGACCAATCCATCAAGATATAACATAATTGAGTTAAAATACATGTTAATCTATTCATAATATCCCAAAGAAATCATAAACAAATCAATTCACAAGATCAATTTCGAGATTGTAAAAGACTCACATGAAAACTCAACTTTTGAAATCAATTTGATGGAATCCTTTGAGGAAAGTGTAACTAAAGGTGAAAGGAATCACATAACTTAATGTTTGATGAAGATTGATGGAGAAAATTGACCCTTTGCAGCCCTTGAACCCACCTCTAGCTTGGTCTTCAATGGGGTTTTCTTTGGGAGAGAGAAAGAAGAGAGAAGGGAGAGACTTTTGGGTTTAGGAATTATGAGGGCTTAGCTTAGTTTAATTATCTTAGGGTCTTTTATATAGGTCATTAGATAACTTAATTATACCTCCCCTAACCCTGAATTAACCTCCTAACCACTTAATTAATTAATACAACCTGACTTAGAACGATCAACCAAAACAATGGTCTCACAAACGAGACCACGTCGACGCCTCGTGTGTCAATCGACGGGCCAAGGACCAACCGTCCTGTTGCTCCGTCGTTGAGTTCAGAGACTCTGAAAAACAGGCCATTCAAGAATTTGGCTAAGTGTCCATCTACGGAGGCAATCGACGCCCCATCGATTGGACCACGAGCCGTCTGTGGCATCCGTTGGTGACACTGTCTATTGACAGCTTTTAGTCACTTCTGTAAGGGTCCTCCTCAAGGTCCCTTAGTTTGTCCTTGGGGATTCGTGCCCGAACATTTTGACTATGAACTAACTCTATTACGTTTTGGACACCCTTCCACCAATTTTCATCATTTTCCGACTCCTAAAAGCTAGTCAAATAGGCGAAGACACGCTAGTACCTCATTGAACTAGTTTCCGTATGTCATGGACGTTCTTTGATGTTTTGATTTATAAGCCTCCTAAATGACTTATATACATTAAAATTGACCTTAAATAGTGTCTAAACCTTTTGACACATATGTTTGATTCTAGAACACATCTTAGACTTTCGAAGTATTATAAAACCACAGATCAACAGTGCTGAGCGTGGACCCACCCACGGTCCGTTGGGTGGGGTTTCATGAAAGGGACCTGCAAAAGCTTTCAAGCTCGGCCAAGGTAAAGGTGAACTGGTACAAGACTTTTTTAACTTAGTAGCATTAATGAACATTTTTTGGGTTAATTTTGATGTTTTAAGAGTTTTTTAAGTATTAACTCTATTTTCAAATTCATTATTTCATAACTCAAATTAGAACCCACCTCTCTTCTCAAAAGTTCTATTGCTAGAAACCTCCGTTTGAGGTGAATGATTCAAGATCTCAAGGTCAAGAACTCACCATTTTAACTCAAGTTTTGTTGATTTCTTCTCTAAAAAGTATGATAGTCTTGATCCTTGACTTAGTTTCTTTCAAGAAGACAATTTCAAAGATGATTTCAAGTCTCCATTTCTCTCTAAAACCCTAGTTTTTAATCGGTTGCATGGGTTCAATTCCAAAATAATTTTAATGGATTTTACATGATGAATTATGAATAGAATGATGATTCAATGATGAATTAAGATGATTTCTCCTATGAACCCAGGTTTTACCCCAATTCTTAATTTGTGAATTGAATTTGGGAATTTATTGAATTATGAAGTATATTGAATTGTTTAAGCCTTATATTGGTTTAGTTTTTGAATTTATTTAATATACATGCATATTATGTCGATTGTACTGTGTACACATTCATTGGAAGTATGACTCTTGAAGGGTAAGTTATGATCAAATTACATGTTGAAGTCGAAATGTGCTTGAGCTATTGATCCACTTGAAAGGTGGAGGTGTTTTATTACTATGTATGTTATGGTGTTGAATCGATAGATACCATCCTATGTGTGGAGGTTAATGTATGATTATGATGTGAATTATTTGTGTGATTACTATGAATGTATTATGGTCATGTTTAGAAGGCAATAATATGAATAATGATGAATATGTGAAAGGTTAATGTCACATACACACAAAACCATGAATGAATAATGAATGGAGTTTCTAAGATTATTTTAATGATGATCTATTTATCGAAAGACTATTAGAATTGTACTATAGTAAATACTAATGACATGTTGTAAAGGATTTTCTTACAATATGGGAATTCTTAGTTGAAAGGCTATTCTTATCTTTGAATCTATGAGCTATCCAATGAATGAATTTTGGGTCTGAGATGGATGCCCTTACGTGAGTTGAGATGGGGTATCTAGTAATAATATTTTATCCTATAATGATGTCTAAGGTAATGAATGTCAAGTAATATGTGTGGAGTAATTCTTACTACCAAGTTTAGTGATGATATGGAAACCCTCACATGAGTTGAGATAGGGTTTCTAGAAACAATATCTTGACATGGATGCCCTCATGTGAGTTGAGGCGGGGTAGCTAGTAGAAATCTCCCTATCCCATAACTATGTTCCCACATATAATATTAGCTCTTGGATCAACCTAAACTAAAAACAATTGTCCTACCTTAGGCAAGTAAAAATCTCTTATGCGGTGATGGTGATACCAGGATTCCATGAATTGCTCACATGGTCTATGTTGATTAAGGCTTACCCCCACAAAGAATGTTAATGAACTATGGTTTCTGAAGAATATGCTACTTAGTGTGAGTGGTAGTATGGGATGCCATCCATGCATTGCACAAGTAGGACTTTAGAGTAGTCATGGTGTGTTCGTTTATAATGTTAAGTGAGATTACTAAGCTTATGATGATGATAATTAGAAGGTTGACTTAATGTCTTAAGAATAAAGGGTATGTTATTGAAGTTAATGAAGAATGTAGGCTTTAATGCTTAATGAGATGATGTATGCTTTACTTGGATTGTATTACAAATTACTTCCTTGTTATGACTTAAAAATCTGAATGTCCGTTATATTTGGTGACTTCAAATGAGAACTTAGTGTGAGTGTTTTTATGGGATGCAATTCATACATTGCACAAGTATGACTAAGGGTTGCCCGAGATGATGGCCCTAAAGTGTTCAAATGATTTATGATCTATTTGTGTTCCTTATATATGTGTATTGTGTAAAGGTAAAAAGGATGAATGGTAAGTTCACTTTTGGTGACCTAGATGTCGTACTTTGTATGAATGGTGGCATGAGACGCTATTCATACATTGTACAAAGTATAGCTTGACGTTTTCTTAAGGTGAAGGCTTAATGTGAAGAAATGACCTATATGTCGATTACGTTCAAATGTGAATAAATTACTTGTATGTTGGTCATGTTTGTATATTATGCCTCTTATGCATATGTTCATGAAGTTTTCTAAAAAATGGCATATGCATGGTTTCCAATAAAAATGTCCTTTTGAGCATAGTTTTTGAATGATTATCATACTTAGTAATTTATGTGCTAACCCATATTTCTTCATTTTTAGAAAAGTGTAGGATTTGTGTATTTTATGTCCTATACTTGGAAGATAGGTTAGTAAGGAGCTTGGAGTTGAAGAGTTGGTGAGTCCTCATAGTTTCGAGGACAAACCCATCTTGTTACCATATGTCTTTCATTATTATGTTTAGATATTTTTTATGGGCCGTGTCCCAAAGTTTAAGTCTTATGTTTGCAGATGGTCAAAGACAATGTATAAAAATATTTCCACTTGCTTATATGAGAATGATTTCGATTTAAAAGAGTTTTTGAAAATTTAGCTCTATTTTCCTCATCTCCTACGTTTACGAATGCTATGAGGCTTGCATTAAAATTTTCAGGGTCTTCTACGCCGTGTCTCTTCTGGAGTATAGGCTCAGGTAATGGCAAACATGGTATTTGAGCACATAATTTTAGAAAGGTATTAGGATGTCTTAAACCACATCAAGTATTCTTGTTCACAATTTTAAGTGCGTCACAGTTATGAATAAGAGGCTATAGGGTGTTAGGAAAGTCTCTTTTCTTTATTCTTCAAGTCGTACCATAGAGTTTAAGTCTATAGCGATTTTTCCTTATTCCATATTCGATGGTATTTAGGATATGAACACTTGAAAGACTTATGACCGTATGAGCGAGGGAGAAAAGGTTGTTGTGATGTCAATTATGGATATGTGACTTGTTAAGATTTAGGGTGATAGATTGTGATGATGTCTTTAGCATGAATGGGCTGCTTTATGGTTATGTATGTTTCTGGTAGAAGGTTATGATGAGTTTTGAGGTATGCTGAAAGAGTTGAAGATTAATCATGTTTAAGTGATGCCTAGATATGTTGAGTGAGTACTCCCTTTTGAAACAAGGGTGGAAGTGTTATTCACCTTAGAATTTGAGAGAAGTGATGTAGAAGAGGCAATATAGGCTTACTCCCAAGTGTGGGATAATGTACTTAGATGGTATGGACATTGAGTGTCCTTTATGTTCATGACTTAGGCTTTCTTGATAATCTGACCTTATGAGGTCTAGTGAGTTTGATGAGTTTAGGCCTAGTGTGGTAGACTCATATGAGACATTGAGTGGTGTTGATAAGGTTGTTTGTGAGAAAGAGTTTCTGAATGAGGACCTTCCTAGTTTAGAAGTTTTGGTTGGGATCTTAGACCGATAAGTTAAGTAGTAAAAGAGTAAAGAAGTGGTTTCCATGAAAAATGTGAGAAGAAGGTAAGCTGAATAGGAAAGTTTTTAAGAGTTCATTGTAGCTTGTTTCATGTTTTTGGATTCATGGATGAATTATGTTCCATGGACTCAATATCTATGTTCTTTATGAATTCATGTTTAAATGGAAAAAGAGTTTTTATGATATATGTTCCTCATGATGATGTGCATTTAATATGAGTTGCCTATATGCTTTATGAGATGAATTGTTGGAGAAAGAAGTTCCTCCAATGAAATGAGAAATGTTGAAGTTTTCATGCATAATGAGTTTATAGATGTATTTCCTACTTTCTTGTGTTACATAGAGATTATTGATGTGGAGTTGAGGTTTCCTCCTAGTTTTGTGCATTGGTTATAATTTCATGCATGATGGGCTGTTAGTATTGAGTCTTGAACCCCTTTAATATATTTAAAGTGTCATTTGAGTAGAAATTCTTCCAAGTGGGGGATAATGTAACAATCCTAAAATCTAATTGGTGAAATTAGAGCCTAACGAGTTTAGTTTTAAGTTTTATTTGAGGTTTTTATTGTTGTTCAATGTCCTAAGCTTAGGTTGATTTGTTTTGGGTTAGACATAAAGTTACGACCCCTCCAAGGACTACACAAGGGGTCCTTTAGGAGGACCCTCAGCCTAACCCCCAAGACCCCAAAGAAAATTGAAGTTTGTCAAAACAAAGGTGACCGACAAATGGGGTCCACGCACCATGGATAGCCTCTGTAGGTCAAGTCCCCCAGGACCAAGATGAAAAACCTAACCAGGACTCAACAGTAGTGAGTGTGGACCCACCCACGTTCTGTGGGTGGGGTTTCGTGGAAGGCACCTGCAAAAGTTGTAAACCTTGGCCAAGGTAAGGATTAATTTGTAAAATCCTTTCTAAGTTAATTGAGTTAATGGAGTTTTTGGGTTATTTATGGTATTTTAAGAGTTTTTAAAGTATTAAAATCTATTTTAATTCATTATTTTAAAACTCAAATTAGAGCCCACCTCTTTTCTAAAAAGTTCTCTCTAAAAACCTCCATTGAAGGTGAAAGATTCAAGCTCTCAAGATCAAGTACCATTTTAACTCAAGTTTTGTGGATTTATTCTTTAAAAGGTATGGGTTTTGATCCTTGACTTAGTTTCCTTCAAGGATTCAATTTCAAAGATGATTTCAAGTCTCCAATTTCTCCCCAAAACCCTAGTTTCCAATCTATGCATGATCTCAATTCCAAAATTATTATAAAGGAGTTTACATGATGAATTATGAATATAATGATGATTTAATGATAAATTAAGATAATTTCTCCTATAAACGATTTCCCCAAATTCTTAAGTTGTGAATTGCGATTAGGAATTGATTGAATTATGAAGTATATTGGAATGTGTAAGCATTATATTGTTTTAGTTATTGAATTGATTTAATATCCTTACTTATTATGTCGATTGTAGTGTGTCTTGATGAATTGGAAGTTTTACCCTTCAAGGCCAAGTTATGATCAAATTACATGTTGAAGTAGAATTGTGTTTGAGTTATTTTTCCACTTAAAAGGTGGAAGGGTTTGATTACTATGTATATTGTGGTATTGGCTCGATGGATATATTTTTTGTGCCATTATATGTGGTGGTTAATGTATCATTATGATGTAAATTATATGTGTGTGATTACTCTGAATTATGGTCGTATATAGAAGGAAATTGTATATGATGATGATTATGTGAAATATTATTCTCACACACACACACTCATGAATGAAGAATGAATAAAGTTTCTAAAGATCATCATTGTGATGATGTATTGATCTAAAGGCTATTTTCAATTGTACTCTGATGAATGCTAATGACATTTCATAAAAGAATTTCTCACAATATGGGTATTCTTAGTTAAAAGGCTATTCTCATTTTGAATCTATGACCTATCCATTGAATAAATGTTGGGTTTTGGGTGCATTCCGTCATGTGAGTTGAGGCGGGGTATCTAGTAACAATCTCTTATCTCGTAATTATGTCTAAAGTATTGAGTTTGAGGAGTTAAGACCTGATGTTGTAAACTCATAAAAGACCTTGAGTTGTATTGGTAAGGTTGTTTGTGAGCAAGAGTTTCTTAATGAGGACCTTCCTAGTTTAAAAGTACCAGTTGGGATCTTAGACCGCCAAGTTAAGTAATATAAGAGTAAAAAGTGGTTTCCATGAAAAATGTGACAAGAAGGTATGTTGAATAGTAAAGTTTTTGAGAGTTCATTGTAGCTTGTTTTATGCTTTCAGAGTCATGGGTGAATTGTGTTCCATGGACTCCTTATGATATGCACGTTCTTTATGAATTCACGTTTAAATGAGAAAAAGAGTTTTTGATTATATATGTTCCTTATGTTGATATGCATTTAGTATGACTTGCCTATTTTATGCATTTGATGAATTATTGAACATGCTTAAATTTTCTTTTGAGAGTAAATATATATTTTTCCTAATGATATTGTGATGAGTATTATTTGTGTTGGAGGAAAGGAAGTTCTTCTAATGGAATGATAAATGTTGAAGTTTTCATGCCTAATGAGTTTGTAGATGTAATTTGTACTTTCTTGTGTTGCATTGAGCTTATTGATGTGGAGTTGAGGTCTCCTCCTAGTTTTGTGCATTGGTTATTATGTTTCATACATGATGAGCAGCTAATTTTGATTCGTTGACCCCCTTAATGTATTTAAATTTTCATTCAAGGATGAATGATCCCATGTTTAGTCAAGTTGAGTTTAAAAACGTAATTGTGCTTCTTTTCCATTAGTTAAAGCTTAAGTTTATGCTTTAGAATTCTCCTTACATGCTCTTACATTTAAAGTTCTGAGCCATTTCAGTTGCATCATTTCATTATACAGGTACAAGTATTAAGGCTTGTCAGAGTGAACTTTAGTTCGGACCTAACATTTATCTTTCCGTTAGTAGTTTTAAGACGTCATATGCCTTGTCCCGATATCGTTTTGTAATAGTTGAGTCTTCATAGATAGACATAGTTGAGGAGTTCCTGTACTTACTTTTATTTTGAATATTCTACCGACTTTTAAAAAGGTTGACTTTTTGGTTTTATTTAATTTATTTTAGTTTTAATATTTTGTATGCTTGAGTAAGTCCTTTTCTTGTGTAATGACCAAGTTCCGTTACTATCGAAAAGCCAGCGGGAAGTAACATGGAATTTCCCAACCTAGTTCGGATTCGAAAGAAATCAGAATCATCAAGGTGTAGGGAAATCTGATATCAATTCAGAGATTTATTTATAATTTTGATTACGTGAGTAGTTAGATAAGTCATTAAGGAATCCATACAACTTTACGAAATTGAATTCGGGCGAGTAAAACTCTCAGAATCAATCTTAGCATAAAATATATTTTTCTGAGTATCGTTTGTTAGTCGTGTGTTGTTAAATGGAGGTCTTGGAATTAACTAAGTAGCTCATTATTTCGTGCAAGCCGCTTTGGGTTGGATTTTGGCGCTATAGCTGGGTCACTCTAGCACTGTGAGGGCTGCTTTGGCGGACCAAACGTGACTATGTCATAAATAAACCCCAAAACTTCTTTATTCTGCAATTTTAGACTTTGAGAGCTAAGGAACGACCCATACGACTTTTTGACCATTTTCACCATTCTTGAGGCTAAATATAAGCTTTTCACACCCCGATCAGATTTTCAATTTGTAGAGCATAATAGAATGGGTAATTATCGATCGCGGAGGGTTTTGATCAATAGATTATTATATAAAGGAAAAAAACCTAGTTTAGATGCTTAGGATCATGGGTTGATCAAGGGTTGGTAGAATTTTTAGTAATTTAGGTAATTAGTAATTCTTTATTGATTCCCATATTACATTGATTGTTTGTTGACTAAGAACATACAAAACAAATCCTGAATGGGAAGGAAAAAAATTCATAGGGTTTGAAGCTTGTTTCGAGGTAGGTGATGGTTGTGATTCTATAACTGTGTGATGTGTGTTTTTTGCTTCATTATGATACATGAATATATGCAAATGTTGCATTACTGATCATACTTGTTGTAAATGAGATAGACGAATGACTATATGACATGAATCACTTCTTGATTATTTGACTTAAGAATATACTTGTGTTTTTTATTGTCGTGTCTTGAAGGATCGAATTTCCACGATCTGGCCTCACTAACTCGGATCAGTTGCCATATTTCAGAATAAAGATTACATCGGATTGCCATGTTCTAGAATAACTATGAGATCGAGTACTATGTTCTAGTACACTAAGAAGGGTTTGGGTTCCATGAGAGGACCAACTACTTGACATAATTTTGTATCTTGAGAATTGTGAAACTACATGTTGTTCATAAATGTTGATGATATTGTATATGCTCGGAATATGAATGTGTTTAAATCTTGCTTGACTTGCTTATATTACACTTAGTGGGATAGACGCGTAATTCTACCAATACATTATGGTTGTTTATTGATACTACACTTTATCTTATTTTTGTTGAGTACAGGGCATATTCAAGTGCCTATTTGTTACGACGAGAGAACCCCCTAGTCGTAACACGGTGTTTTCGATCGTGAAGAGATCTTATACAAGGCCTTAGCATTTATTACATGACAACTTAAAAAATATGGAAGAATTGAAAACTTTCTTTAAAACATAACTCGAAAAGTATTTCATAAAAGCAGAAGTCTTTCGAACTTAATTATCTCAAACCATCTAGGAATAACATGAATGAAAGTCTTGGGATGCAGCCCACATAATATCTAAAAAATAAAAGTAAATGAGTCCTCGAAGCTAGGAGGACTCACCAAGATCTTCAATTTTCTAAATCCTTGAAACTTTAGCCTCCGTTAGCAACTAAAAGTTCCAACCCTACATTTGGTTAGAATGTAGGCAATATACATTAGTACAAAGGTACTAAGTATGAAAGTTAACATAACATCAGAATAGCATCTCAAATGGTTAGCCTACATAAGACATAAGCATAAGAGACAATAACATATCATACGAATAATCTCCAACATAAACATCATATAATACAAGTCAACCGAAGACATAGTAAATGAGCATAAGAGAAACATTACCTACATGACATGGTCTCTAATCAGACCTACAAATTATACACTTCAACACTAAGACTTTCATACTAAAAGTTCACTAATTAATAAGCCATTTACAAGTATACTTGTTTAATTAAAGGATAACATCCCATACTACCATTCAAGCTAAGTACCTCTATTTGGTCATTTTTGTCATAACCCACCATCATAGTCAATACCTAGGTTTTAATGTTATCTTATCATATTTTATATACATGGTCTATTCTAAAGATTCTCTATGCCATAAGGGTACCATACTTTTATGTAACCTCAAGACACACTTGTGCAATGCATGGGAGGCATCCCATACTACCCTTCACACTAAGCATAGCCTTGAAGTCATATCCACCCTACTTTGGCCTCATCATTAGCTTCACTCTCTTAACTAAGGAATCTGTCTCCTTTAGTCAGTTATAAGTAGGAGAGGCAACTTTCATCCAATCCTATCTCAAGGCTTCTCTTAAGTGACCCTAAGTCAAACTTTGTGCAATGCACTCATAGTATATGATGTACCGCGTGTTCACTGTATTTCTAATGCATTTCATTTAATGCTTGTGTGTATCTTGTAGTGGTTTTAATAAGTTTTGTATCATGTTTTGCAGGAAAGATGTTTAGGAGTAAAATGAAGGTGACAAGTGAGAAAGTGCACAAAAAGGTACCTACGGAGGCAATCGATGGATCGTCGATCCATTGACGCCGCATAGATGAGGATCATAGATGAGCATCCCAAGCATTGGAGGAAATCAGGAAATTCTTATCAAGTATGGAACCACGGTGAGTATTGACAGACCGTACTGGTAAATCATAGAATAACACTTTGAGGGTTCCAGTACCTAATATTTGAAGATTCTAATTATGGAGTCACATTGGAGCATCGACGGACCGTAGACTAGTTGACGGACCGTGTTGTTGGTTCGCCGTTTGATTCAGAGAAGATGTACCTGTTATGCCTCGTATTTTTATACGTAGTGCGCGTCATGATCTAGTAGACGCAAGTCCGGAGAATGAGATTTTATTTTAAGTTCCAAGTGATTAAAGAAATATTAGGCAAGGATGTTAATTCCAAATGTGATATTAAGTATGATTTGGCTAATGTAAGTGCCATTAACTTTAAGTGAGGAATTAATTAGTGGCTGATTAGGATTAATTTAATCCAGTGGGCCCCACCACTCAAGGCAAAAATAAAAATGAGTCAGATTGGGAGCTGGCCTTAGTGGGACACGTGTAGAGGGGGGCTGCCTCCACTCCATACTATAAATGAGGTGGTGAAATCCACTCCATACTATAAATAAGGTGGTGAAATGCATTGCAGCATATCATCTTCTTCACCACTTGGCTTAGGCAGCCATGGAAATGGAGAAAACCAACCCTGCAACTCTTGGCCATTAGCTGCAAATAATTTGGTTAGTAATCTTTTTGCTTGGTGTGTTAATTCTTTAGAATACCTTTGTTAATTATCCATTAATATTAAGAAGGGGGCGTGACCAGTAGCTTAGGAAGTTTGTTTTAGTTATTGAATGTGCTAAGTATGAACGGAAACCATAATCGGATTATTAGTGGTGTCGTGTTAATGTTTGGGCTGTTTTGATTAAAGCAAACTGCGGGAAATTCAGTTTTGACGTCATGTATATGTTAATGTGATTATGGGTATATACTCCAAAGGATGGATACGATAAGGTAGATGTGTTGCGAATTATAAAATGAGTTATCGCTCGGTGCTATGGTTGCCGAGACGGAACTGTTTTGGGGGGGGGGCTGTTTAATATGATTCGTTGGGTTATATGTGTTATTGGTATTGCTGTAGATAATTTGGGTTGTTGTTGGATTGGGATGAAGTAAGGAAAACAGGGGAAGTGCTGCCGAATTTTTTTTAGATTATTAGCTAGCTTACAAAGTAGTAAAGCGCGACGTTTATCTAATTGCGGCACGATTGTTGCTTGTTATAGATTAATAGCTTGAGAAGTAAATATTGGACGTGAGGCTCGACTACACGGTATGTAACGCTATCCCTTCTTTCTTTGTTTAGCATGACCTTTAAAAAAATGAGCGAATAACGGGCAGGTTTGATACTTACCGCTAGAGCGTCTAGGTGACGTATATTCTTGCTTCCACAACTATTCCTCTATATATCGGCTATGTCTAAGGCTATGATGATTTCTCATATCTATGGTAGTGCTTCTTAGAGTCATTGAGATCTTACGTTTCCATATTGTATTAAGGTTCATAATCTTGATAAAACATTAATCTTTGGTAATACTCCTTGCTGGTTCACGTTGATTGTTCTATTGAGTTATAAGAAATGATTTTAATTGCATATGGTTGCTCATAATATTCTGCTCGTGCATAGAGTCATTTATCATTTCACCGAGTCCCGGGCCGGGTAATGTTCGTGCGGAGTTTCTTGCATATGTCACCGAGTTCCTCACTAGAGGGCCGGGTATGTATATTATATATATGATTGGTGATGAGGATGGTTATGATGATGATGATGACGGAGATGACGTGATGATTATTTTGCCGAGCCCCTTACTAGGGAAGCTGGGCACCTTAAATGTTAAATATATGCATGATTTTCACTTAAAAGGGTATATGTGTAGCGATATTTTGTTTCGACTTGCCATATTGGTATCCTGTCATCTTTACCTTATGCTTTACATACTCAGTACATTGTCCGTACTGACCCCCCTTTCCTCGGGGGGCTGCGTTTCATGCCCGCAGGTGTAGACGCACAGTTCGGTGATCCTCCCGCCTAGGATATCTACTCTGCTGATTGGGAGAGCTCCACTGTTCCGGAGCCCAGTCGTTTTGGTACATAACTTTTGTGTAGTCTTTTGCTCGTCTATGGGTATGGCGGGGCCCTGTCCCGTCGAGTTTCACTAATGTACTCTTAGAGGTCTATGGACATTATGTGGGTTGTATATATATGTTTTGGATAATGGTCTGGACATGGTTTGTTTGGGATGTCCGCTTGTACAGGGGCAGCCTTGTCGGCTGCGTACATCATTGTGTATTGTGTAGTGGCAGCCTTGTCGGCTTACGTATGTTATTATGCTTTGGATAGTGGCGGCCTTGTCGGCTCGCGTATGTTGTTACGGTTGAATGGTTATGACTCCTTATGAGACAGGTCCTCTTTATATATATATGACGTTGGGGTTGGCTTGATTTGATTAAATTCCATATTGTCTTAGTTTCAGTTGGTTATACTTAGCAGGTTTGTATGTGGGTGTCCAAAACGGGCACTAGTCACGTTCCTTCGGGTTGGGTCGTGACAAAGAGTGGTATCAGAGCGGTTCTTCCTCGGAAGAGTCTACAGACCGTGTCTAGTAGAGTCTTGTTTATTGGTGTGTTGTGCACCACATCTATAAACAGGAAGCTACAGGACATTTAGGATGTCATCCTTTCTTCTTATTCTAGATCGTGCGATAGAGCTATATTAACAGGATAATCCCTCTCTAACGAATCCCTGTGTTTTCAGCTATGCCTCCAAAGAAAGCGACAGCCGCCCAGAAGGGCAAATCGGTAGCAGAAGGTACTAGTCAGACCCGGAGAGTTACTAGGGCCCGTGCCCAGTCTATGCTTGGTATTGTGCTCCAGTCGGAGAGCTCTGCTACACCACCACCGCCAGAGGAGCTTAGAGCAGCAGCAGCTCCAGTTCGGGGGACACCACAAGCCCCCGAGGCCCCAGCACCTGAACCTCCAGCTCCTCAGCCAGGGGCGGAGGATAGGGCCATGAGAGATGCGGTTCAGTTGCTGACTAGATTAGTGGCAGGTCAGGCTCGCAGGCATGGATTAGGAGTTGATCATGCGGACAAATCTGATAGCTTAAGGGCTCGTGACTTCTTAAGTTGTAATCCTCCAAAGTTCTTTGGGTCAAGGCCCCAGGATGATCCGCAAGAGTTTATTCGTCAGATGCAGCGTACATTGAGGATAATCAAGGCTTTGGAGACTGAGTCTGTTGAGTTTGCTACGTATCGTTTGCGGGATGTAGCTATTAAATGGTATGAGTCTTGGGAGTTATCTAGGGGTGAGGGTGCTCCTCCAGCGGTATGGGATGAATTTGTGGAGGCTTTCCAGGGCCACTTCCTGCCTCCAGAGATGAAGCGAGCTAGAGTCGACAGATTCTTGTGTTTGAGGCAGAATGGCAGGAGCGTTCGAGATTATAGCCTCGAGTTTGATTCATTGGCTAGGCATGCGCCTACTATTGTGGCTGATATGGCATAAAGGGTGNAGGCAGAATGGCAGGAGCGTTCGAGAGTATAGCCTCGAGTTTGATTCATTGGCTAGGCATGCTCCTACTATTGTGGCTGATATGGCAGACAGGGTACATCGTTATGTGATGGGATTGGATCGTTATCTGATTGCTTGTTGTATGGCAGTGACTCTTCAGCAAGGTATGGACATTGCGCGGGTGCAGGCATATGCACAGGGGGTAGAGGATCGGCACCGGGGACGTCAACCAGATAGAGATTATAATAGAGGCCAGCATAAGAGGGCTAGATCAGCAGGTTATCCTGACGAGTTTTGAGGCGGGCAGTCTCAGCAGCATGTTAGATTTTCTTCCCAGCCAGCACAGAGTGCACCCCCACGTTCTATGGGTAGGGGGTTCGATCGTACGGGATATTCGGAAGCTGGTCAGAGCTCTAGGGCGTCAGGGTCACAGATGGGCAGGGGTTTGAGCCAGTTGAGGCCACCTTTGCCTCAGTGTTCTCGCTATGGTAGATCCCATCTTGGGGAATGTCGTTGGGCTACAGGTGCGTGTTTTTCTTGCGGCCGTCAGGGCCATACTATGAGGGAGTGTCACCTTAGAGGTAGTGCAGGTGGTATGGCACATCCTACTGGGTCCGTTGCTGGTTCATCTTCTTCTGTGGCTATGCGCCCTACGGGGCAGGGTATTCAGGCGCCAGCAGGCCGTGGTAGAGGACGTGGTAGAGCTTCCAGTTCTAGCGATCCCTCGAACCGTATATATGCTTTGACTAATCGGCAGGATCAGGAGGCGTCACCTAATGTGATCACAGGTATATTATCACTATTCTCCCGAAGTGTGTATGCATTGATAGACCTAGGTTCCACCTTATCATTTATATCTCCCTTTGTTGCTAGTAGGATCGGAATAGAGTCTGAGTTGATAGAACCATTTGAGGTAGCTACACCTGTAGGAGATTTTGTCATAGCTACGCGAGTATATAAGAATTGTTCAGTAGTTATATATAGTCTTCGTATCGTAGCAGATCTAATAGAGTTAAATATGATTGAGTTTGATATTATCATGGGCATGGATTGGTTGGCTGCTTGTTATGCTAATGTTGATTGCAGAGGAAAGATAGTTCGATTTCAATTTCCAGGGGAACCGATTATAGAGTGGAAGGGGAGTACAGTATCGCCGAAAGGTAAGTTCATTTCATACCTTAAGGCCGGGAAGATGGTTAGAAAAGGCTATATTTACCATCTGATTCGGGTGCATGACATAAAGGCAGAGGCACCGACTCTTCAATCAGTCCCGGTAGTTAATGAATTTCCCGATGTATTCCCCGAGGAACTTCCAGGCCTTCCTCCAGAACGAGAGATAGAGTTTACTATAGATGTACTGCCAGATACCCAGCCTATATCTATACCTCCTTATAGAATGGCACCTGCTGAGTTGAAAGAATTGAAAGAGCAATTGAGGGATTTGCTAGAAAAGGGCTTCATCAGGCCTAGTACGTCACCTTGGGGAGCACCGGTACTGTTTGTGAGGAAAAAGGATGGGTCGCTGCGGATGTGCATTGATTATAGGCAGTTGAACAAAGTAACAATAAAGAACAGGTATCCCCTCCCAAGGATTGACGATCTATTTGACCAGTTGCAGGGTGCAAAGTGTTTTTCAAAGATAGACTTGCGGTCAGGTTATCATCAGGTGCGGGTAAGGGAGGCAGATATTCCAAAGACGGCATTCCGGACCCGATATGGGCATTATGAGTTTAGAGTGCTGTCTTTTGGGCTGACTAATGCTCCAGCGGTGTTCATGGATTTAATGAATCGAGTATTTAAACCATTCCTTGATATGTTTGTTATTGTATTTATAGACGATATTCTGGTCTATTCACGTTCAGAAGAGGAGCATGCAGACCATTTAAGGACGGTACTTAGGGTGCTTCAGCACCAGAAGTTGTATGCTAAATTTTCTAAGTGCGAGTTCTGGTTGACTTCAGTGGCATTCTTGGGGCATATTATTGGAGCTGATGGTATTCGGGTAGACACGCAGAAGATTGAGGCGGTAAAGACTTGGCCCAGACCTACGACACCTACTGAGGTACGCAGCTTTCTGGGGTTAGCAGGATATTACAGGAGATTCGTAGAAAAGTTTGCCTCAATTTCAGCGCCTTTGACAAGGCTAACTCAAAAGGCAGCCAAGTTCCAGTGGACTGATGCTTGTGAGCGAAGCTTCCAGCTATTGAAAGACAAATTGACTACAGCTCCAGTCCTAACTCTTCCGGAGGGACCAGACGGCTATGTTATTTATTGTGATGCTTCGGGTGTTGGGCTAGGATGTGTATTGATGCAGCATGGCAAAGTTATAGCCTATGCCTCCCGACAGCATAGGAAGCATGAAAAGAACTATCCTACTCACGATCTGGAGTTAGCGGTCGTGGTTCATGCCTTGAAGATATGGAGACATTATTTATATGGTGTCCATGTGGACATCTATACAGATCATAAGAGTCTCCAATATATCTTTAAACAGAAGGAGCTGAACTTACGACAGAGGCGGTGGTTAGAGTTGCTAAAGGATTATGATGTTGATATTTTATATCATCCAGGGAAAGCGAATGTTGTAGCAGATGCTCTTAGCCGTAAGTCCATGGGTAGCTTGACAGATGTACAACCAGAAAGGAGGGATATGGTTCGGGAGATTCAGCAGCTATCCATCCTTGGAGTCCGTCTGGCTTATTCAGAAGATAGTGGAGTTTCTATTCGAGAGGTTGCTGAGTCCTCAATCATAGATGAGGTAAAGAGACACCAATACGAGGACCCTATTCTGGCACAGTATAGAGATGCAGCTCTTCAAAAGGAAAAGACCCCATTTAAGGTTACACCTGACGGAGTATTACGATATGAAGGCAGATTGTGTGTACCCGATATTGCGGGGCTACGACGGCAGGTTATGGGAGAGGCACACTGCCCGTTATTCTATTCACCCAGGGTCAACGAAAATGTATCATGACCTCAGATGCTTATATTGGTGGGATGGCATTAAAAAGGACATAGCGGAGTTTGTTGCTCAGTGCCCGAATTGTCAACAAGTCAAGATCGAACATCAAAAGCGTGGTGGATTATTACAGGAGATAGAGATCCCGACTTGGAAATGGGAGATGATTAATATGGACTTCATTACAGTCTTACCTCGCACTCAACGGAAGTATGACTCTATATGGGTTCTTGTAGATGGGCTGACAAAATCGGCCCATTTTCTTCCAGTCAGGACTACTTATTCGGCTGAAGATTATGCGAGGTTATATGTCAGGGAGATAGTGACACTTCATGGGGTTCCCACGTCCATTATATCAGACAGAGGAGCTCAATTTACAGCCAACTTTTGGAGATCGTTTCAGAAGGGATTGGGGACACAGGTGAACCTTAGCACAACATTTCACCCTCAGACTGATGGGCAGGCTGAGCGTACTATTCAGACATTAGAAGATACGTTGCGGGCCTGTATTATTGACTTCAAAGGTAGCTGGGATGACCACTTGCCGCTCTTTGAGTTTGCCTATAATAATAGCTACCATTCTAGTATCCAGATGGCACCATACGAGGCCTTATATGGGAGGAAGTGCAGATCACCTATTGGTTAGTTTGATGTTGGCGAGACTAAGTTAATAAGCCCGGATGTGATTCAGCAAGCTGTTGACAAGGTGAAGCTTATTCAAGAAAGATTATTAGCAGCCCAGAGTCGACAAGAGTCATATGCAGATAATCGGCGTCGAGATTTGGAGTTTCAGATTGGTGACTGGGTATTCCTGAAGGTATCACCCATGAGGGTTGTGATGAGATTCGGCAGGAAGGGGAAGCTCAGTCCGAGATACATTGGGCCTTATCAGATTGTTCGTAGGATAGGCAAGGTTGCCTATAAGTTGGATCTACCATCTGATTTGGAGGCGGTACATCCAGTCTTCCATGTATAGATGCTACGTAAATGTATTGGTGATCCTTCTAGAGTATTTCCTGTAGATGATGTTCAGGTAACAGAGGAGTTGTCATATGAGGAGAAACCGTAGCTATACTTGATCGCCAGGTTAGAAGGTTACGTACTAAGGATGTGGCTTCCATCAAAGTGTTGTGGCAAAATAATAATAGGGAGGAGATGACTTGGGAAGCGGAAGACGAAATGAAGAATAAGTATCCTTACTTGTTCCCCGTACCTGCAGGTAATTCAATTCCTAGCTTGACTATATTGATTGATAAACGAGATTATGTAGTAAGTTGTGACTCTGTGAGGCATCTGTAAGTTACGGAATGCAGGTTGATAGGTATAACTGTTAGAGAGACCTCGCTGGAATTTGTTTTTGTAAGACGCTAACTTAACATTCGAGGACGAATGTTCCTAAGGGGGGAAGGATGTTATGCCTCGTATTTTTATACGTAGTGCGCGTCATGATCTAGTAGACGTAAGTCCGGGGAATGAGATTTTATTTTAAGTTCCAAGTGATTAAAGAAATATTAGGCAAGGATGTTATTCCAAATGTGATATTAAGTATGATTTGGCTAATGTAAGTGCCATTAACTTTAAGTGACGGATTAATTAGTGGCTGATTAGGATTAATTTAATCCAGTGGGCCCCACCACTCACGGCAAAAATAAAAAGGAATCAGATTGGGAGCTGGCCTTAGTGGGACACGTGTAGAGGCGGGCTGCCTCCACTCCATTCTATAAATGAGGTGGTGAAATCCACTCCATACTATAAATAAGGTGGTGAAATGCATTGCAGCATATCATCTTCTTCACCACTTGGCTTAGGCAGCCATGGAAATGGAGAAAACCAACCCTGCAACTCTTGGCCAGCAGCTGCAAATAATTTGGTTAGTAATCTCTTTGCTTGGTGTGTTAATTCTTTAGAATACCTTTGTTAATTATCCATTAATATTAAGAAGGGGGCGTGACCAGTAGCTTAGGAAGTTTGTTTTAGTTATTAAATGTGCTAAGTATGAACGGAAACCATAATCGGATTATTAGGGCACACTAGCACCTCTTAAACTAGTTTCCGGACGTCATGGATGTTCCTTGACATTTTGATTCTAAAACTTGAAAAATGACTCATATACTTTAATTTGACGTTAAAACAATGTTACAACTCTTAGAATCTCATGTTATGATCTAGATTAGGCTTTAGACTTTCGGAGTATTACAATATCCCCCCTTAGGAACATTTGTCCCCGAATGATACTAAATTCTTTGAAAGGAAGGAATAGACTCAAGACTAGCAGCCCAACCAACAACAACATATAAAAATTCACATGAGTTACAATTTAAATAAACAAAACCACATGATCTTTTTCACAATGCCACTCATAACATCATTTTCAACTCACAAGAGTTCAACATTAATTAAATGCTCATTTACTATGCCAAAGCTTTCTTCAACACATATCAACATGCTCAATACAACACGTGAAGACACACCACACACCACATATATTCAAATCAAGTAAAAGATCATTTTATTGAAAACTTTAATTTAAATAGGCATAATTCACTGTAACTTATTGTGATAAAGCATGATTCACTATTTTACCAAAAATCAAGGCAACTTCAAATAAACTCATCATTTCCTCTATAAATAGGAACATCTAACCTTAGTGTTATCAAATAGATGAGGGTAACGGGACTTCATGTTGGCCTCGGCCTCCCATGTTGCACCCTCAACTAGGTGGTTCTTCCATAACATTTTTAATGAAGACATATCCTTGTTTCTTAAACTCCTTACTTGTCCATCAAGGATTTCAATCGAAACCTCCTTATAAGAGAGGTTGTGTTGAACAACTAGTCACTCAATAGGAAGAATGGACTCAGGATCACCGATACACTTTTTATGCATGGAGACATGGAAAACTGATACACTCAAACTTACTTCTCAAATAAGGAGTAAATCAGTCGTATCAAGTAAAGTAATGAGGTTGGGATCGATCCCACGAGGAAAATAGTTCAGACTTAACTTTATTCCATTATTACTATTATTTAGTCAACTATTTTCCTAGAAAACAAAAGACAAAAAAAGGGGTTTTTATTTCTAAATTAATGAAAACAATTAACTAAATTAAAATAAACAACTAACAGATTCAAATCTCGAAGCTTAATCAATTAATAAAAGTAACTAGGGCTTAAGTGTTCCCCACAGGTTCCTAACTTGATAATTCTAACTATAACAATTCTTTCCTAGTATCTTGCATGTAAAGTGATAAGTTATGTATCTCTAAATCCTTGGTCTGGCATCTAGAAAATTTCACTCCGCACCTTGGTCCGGCTACGTGTGTTGCTATACTAACCCTTACCTTTACCTCATATTAAGCATTGTATTCGATATTTGACTAAGTTATTACCTCGTACCAACCAACACTAGCCTATTAGATAGTGTACACTAAATCTATGTTGATAAATTTTTTCCTATTATCTACCTCCTTGGTCCGACAAGTAGCATTAAGGCGAGTTCTAACATTGGACATCCGTTAAAAAGACTTCTGAACGAAAGAATTATCAATACATGCAAGACACTATTCTAGAATTGCTATTTTAGTTAGATTTTACCTCACTATTCACCCATGGTTCCCACAACCCTAGTTATGGAATTTAGTTACCCATGGTCATAATCACACTATTCATATATTTAATATAAGAATTCATGCACTTACTTTAATGAGAAAGAATAAAATCAAGAAATTCACTTGATTAATCAACAAAAGCACCAACAATCAATTCCAGAAAAAGTGTATCAATTACTTAAATTAATCCTTCAAAACTTGAACAAGAGAACTAAAGATTATCGAAAAGTCTAACCCCAACAACGAGGTTTTTTGAACTATTTATAATAAAAACAAAAGACCTAATAAAAGAAGGATTCTAATTACCGAAAATCTATCAAAACGCGTCTGAGTCAACGGACCTCGTGACGGACCGTCGTGGTCATGACGGGCCGTCATGGCCTCCGTCGTCCCATACTTTACAAATTCTTCTGCTGCTTTCTTCATTACCCTCAACGAAAAGGTATGACGGACCGTTCCAAGCACGGTGGTCCGTCGAGGGTCTCCGTTTCATAATACTTTAACTTCTTGGGATTTGGGTACTGGACTACTCTCTGATCATTACGACGAACCAGCAGGACGGACCGTCGTGGCTATGACGGTTCGTCATGGACTTCCGTAATCCCACACTAGGTCAGACTTCCCCATCTTCCTTCAGCAGCTTCTCCCCTCACTACAAAGCCACCTACGGACCGTCACAGACTCGACGGACCGTCATAAGCTCCGTAGGTGGTCTCTTCTGCATTTATCGCTCAAACTCCGCGTTCATCTTTGGACATATTTCCTGCATATAAGGAGAAACTGACATAAAAATCAATACAAAAAGGCTTTTGAACACACACTAAACTTAAGGAAAAAGCATTAAGAATACCGTGAAACCACGGTACATCAACACCCTTAACTTAAATTCGTTGTTTGTCCTCAAGCGACGCACTATGACTCACTACAAAATCTTTGTACAAGAGTATCCATATTTTATCTTTCGCAATCATTTGGCTATCAATCCCGGTCATTCTCATCATGATTATACATGTTATCACTATAAGAGTTGAATTATTTGGAACTAGACCATGACACAGACTCGCCATGCACTGACACCTATCCTCTTCAATTTCTCACTGAGGTGCTAATATTCCGTTATTGCAACTAGTGTCCTCACTTCAAAACAACATCCTCAATTTTACACAATGATTTCAGTTTGAGTATAAGGATTACTTTTCAACACTCACTCTCAGAACAAATTCACAACTCATTCATACATATTGCCATAAGCTTGCCCTTATTTTCACTGCTTTAAGTTCGCCATACAACTCTTAGGATCACGATAGGACTTTCTTTGCTTGTAACATAGGCTCAGGGTCAGGTAGGGTATATTTAGGTACACTTTAGTGACTTGTTGCCCTCCTTGACATATCGGCTAAAGCTACCACCTTTTTATAGTTTTATTTTGCCCAATTTCTCGATTCTCTTTTTATCTTGCTGTTTTCCCTTTCTTATCCTTATATGTAAGTGAATTTTCTTTTTTTTCTTTTTTTAATCACTTCTGTTTTATTCTTTCTTTCTCTTCATTCTTTCAACCCCATTTTCCGGAGTATTCCTTATAACAGCCACCCTCAACTCATGACTTTGCCATGAGTCAAGGTTCACAATACCCACGGTTGGGTTAGGGCCACGACAAGGTTGTTTTCTGCATTAGCCACCCTCAACTTATGCTTTTGGCATAAACTGAGATGCACATGTACAAGGAGGGACTAGGGCCAACACATTGTTCCCAGAGAAGATCAGTTGGGGTGAAAAAGAAAGATCTGTTTCTAGGCTCAAATCATTTGGATCAATACGGGATTAACTTCATTTGTTTTTTTATTTGGGCTCAAGATTGACTATTTCAAACAAAGGCCTATGATCCTTTCCGAATTGTCCATTTTGGATTACTTTTAGCAAGACTAACCAGGCAAGTTCTAGCTCAGTCTCACTGGTGGATCCTTCGAATTTTCCTCACACTCACTTGACATTCATTACATTCCCAGATTATTAGACACCTAGTTCGAGTCTTAGATTCAAGAACATGCAGTAGTGTATCTCTATGTCATGTTTAGTGCCACACAATTATCAATTACTTTGCCTAGTCATACATCATTTTCATATCGGGATATCATATTTGTTTTAGCAATCATGCTTCAGAGTTATACTATGTAAACAAGATATAACATGCCGGTTTAACAATAAAAGTAATCAGTTTCTTGGGGAAAAAAGAACATAGGCAAGAAAACCCCAAAAAAGGATCGTGAATTGGGCTACCCATACTTCACCCTAGCACTCACTTTACATTTACCTCACCCCCAACAAAAAGATATGGAATTGTCCCCAATGCATAAAAAAAATGAAATACGAGAAGCAAACATGAGGCGCAAAGCGCCGGCGATAAGCAAGCTGGTGGGTCCGGTTCCCCGAAACCCACTACCTATGTAGTCTGGACACCCTCAGTAGTGTCCTCATAAGCAACAGCACTATCAGTCATGCATCCCGCTGTCTCCACATATCTGGAGCTAGATGCCTCGGCAGTTGACTCTACAACCCTAATCTTACGCGCCTCCTCATATAAGCAATCGAGGCTCTCCTTGCAGCCTCCATCTCACGGCGCTCCTTCTTCCTTGCCCTAGCCTCATCCTCCTCTCGACCTGTGCGCCTCTTGAAATGCTCTCGAAGGGGAGGTGGTGGAATCTCAGAAGTGGCGAATAAAGCAGCCAACACTGTGTCCTCAACAGGCTCTGAAGAAGGGTCCTCAGACTCAGGCATCCTAGCCTCTAGGATCATGTCAAGATCTGCTCGCAAACTCTCAACCGCAGCCTGAAGGGTCGACACATCCAGCGGAGGGGCTAGCCGGGCTAGCACCCGCAACTCAAAAGCGTCTAACGCTGATGAACCTCCGCGATCTTCCTCTCTATGTGCTGTGCCATATTACGCTCCAAGCACTCCTCCGCCTGAGCAATAGACCTCTACATCCAAGGCTGGATGTGATGCAGAAGTGTGGCCATCTGAGCCTCTAGTTTCTGGACCCGAGCAAGCGTGACCAAAGCAGGGGAAGGGTCTGAGCGAGAGGAGCTTGGGGCAGTCTACTACCCGGGATAGACTCGACCGGGGTAGTGTCAGTGGGTGCAGTAGCCTTCGTAGCCTTTCGAGCATGCGCTACAGTATCAGTCAGATTCTCACCAAGTGGAGGCACCTCTGGACGGGGCCCTCTGCGTGGAGCCAACTCATTGGCCTCATCCCTGATGAGGACGATATCAACATAGCCCTGCGAAGTCTTGAGCTGATCAATGTGCCAGATGGGCATACCTGCGGACCTGTATAATGAAAGTACCATGCACGGAAAAGGGTAAGTATTGGTGACCTTGAAATCCCTCTCGTGCATGACCGCCTTAAGAAGCCAAGCGAAGTCAACCTCAAACCCGGTCATCATGGCTGCCATCAGAACTGCGCGATCCCATGTAACTATATTATCTGCAGCCGTGGGAGAAAGGCAGTGGCGGACAATCAACCATAGAAACTTAGCCGTGAATAGATAAGTGCTAAGCCATCCACCTCTTGGTGGTCTCTCTCAGCGATGGCTCACGCAAGAATTGGCCATATTTAACAATTTACCACCGGTAGTCGAACTCGGCGGTGAGAAGGGTCCAGATGGCTGGGAAGGAGATGTCGACTTGTATGCCGCGTACTCTGATGTGCTCAAGTGGGGCCTGTTTGGCGGGGGCAGCCCACCTATCAATCTATGATCGGATAGTAGCCACATAGAGGCATAAAACTCTCGGACCAACTCCTCACTGTAGTTGCCCAAAGAACGAGCTTTCCACTCTAACCGGTGTCTGGTGAAGAGGGTGTGGATATCTGGCATGGTGGGGAGACTTCCCATAAGGACCCGCCTCTCCAGTGTAAGGGTATGTCTCATGACGCTTTTATCATTTGAAAGTTGGCGTCTGAATACACTTGGTATTGCCCGTCGACACACCACCGGTTGGGCTGGTCGGCAACCGGGGCGGGAACTCCAGTCGGGTGAGCCTGGAGTGGAATCAGGACTGTCAGCCTCATCAGACGAGGCAGACTGTGCAGCCGTGGCGGGTGCAGAGACTTCTACGGACCCAGAGGCTTCCTCCGACCACGAAACTCCTAAGGAACCAGACGCTCCTTCTTCTTGTGTAGAAAACCCAGAAGGTGTGCCGATCAGTGTGCGCTCCTCATCAGACTGGGAGGCAGTGACTATGCTGGATGCCACCTTTTTGGGCGTAGCTCTGGTTGCACGTGCAGCTCGTGCTGGAGTGACAGTGGTTGGGGGCACGTACTCGGGGTCATGCTCATCATCAGAGCCTATAATTAGTCGGGCAGACAGGGCGATAGACTTTGAACGCCCACGTGCATAAATTTGATCTTGTTTTGGTGCCATTAGAGAAAGTACTTGGCACGACGGATTCATGCGACGGTCCGTCTGAAGCGTGACAGCCCGTCGATGTATCCGTCAGTGAATGTTGCGGAGTGATTTTTTGCAGAATTTCTTGGTGATGTGCTACCTGCAAATTTAAAACCCATTAGTAGAAAATGCTACCATTACCAGAAAGAAAACTATAGGTGGGTTAGAGGATACGTATTGGGTTGCCTCCCAACCAGCGCCTTATTTAACGTCGCAGCACAACTGAAGAACTTTATTAATCAGACTTCATCAAGATAGTATGCCTCGATCACTTCATTCGCCGATTCAGCATGCTCGAAATAGATTTTTATTCGTTGTCCATTCACCTTAAACCGCACACCCTCCTTGGTTTCCAACTCAACTGCTCCATGAGGGAATAGTTGGGTAATCAAGTAAGGGCCAGTCCATTTGGACTTGAGCTTGCCCGGAAACAAGCGCAACCTAGAATTGTATAAAAGCATCAAATCCCTAACCATAAACTCTCGTTTTTCAATTTTTAGGTCATGATACTTCTTCATCTTTTCTTTGTAGAGGGCTGAGCTTTCATAAGCTTTCAGGCGAAATTCATCGAGTTCATTCAACCCAGTTAACCGTTGTTCTGCAGCTTCGTTCCAATCCATTTTCAACTTCTTCATAGCCCGCATGGCTTTATGCTCTAATTCAACCGAAAGATGACAAGCTTTCCCATATACAAGTTGGTATGGGGACATACCTATGGGAGTCTTATACGCTGGTCCGTAGGGAAACAAGAATTCTCTTCCTCTCCGTGTATTTGGCATACAAGGAAGTTAGTTCTGCAAGAATCAAACACAATAGAAAAGTAAAATTAAGAAAATATTGACACAACTTTAGTAATAAGTTTTAGTTAATCTAAAAGCTACTTTCCCGGCAGCGGCGCCAAAATTTGATACGCTCAAACTTACTTCTCAAATAAGAAGTAAAGCGGTCGTATCGAGTAAAGAACCCAACTAATGAGGTTGGGATCGATCCCACGAGGAAAATAGTTCAGACTTAACTTTATTCTATTATTACTATTATTTAGCACTTTCACCAAATTCTCAACTTGTTGTTCATTCAGGTCTGATGCAATGATTACCGGCAAAGTGTCACCATTTTCTAAGAATTCATACCTGAGATGAGGTGGGAGAGCTTTTAGTTCTAACTTTGGAGCCTCCTCTATAGATGGTTTCGCATGTGGAGACTCACGATTCTTCATGTCTAACTCATATTTCTTCGGTTTAAACCGAACATCACCACGATCAAGAGCCGCGACTAATGACCCATACTCTTCAATGCAATCATTATTAAAATTCATTATCACTGCCGCTAATGCTTCTACACCTAGACATTCTTCTATTTGTGTCTCGGATGACTTACCAACTATGTAGGGTATAGCATATACCGATTGGAGCTCACCACTTTGCCTCATGGACCTACAAATGTTAAAGGTCACTTTTTCATTGTTCGACCGAAATTTCATGTGCCCCTTTTCCATATCAACTAAGGCTCTACCCGTAGCAAGGAATGGCCTCCCAAGAATAATAGGCACTTCAAAATCGACTTCACAATAAAAAATAACAAAATCAATCGTAAATATGAACGACTCCACTTTTACTAGCACATCGTGGAGTATCCCTATAGGCCTTTTTACTGTTCGATCGGCCATCATTATCCGCATCGCAGTGGGCTTTGGATAACCCAAACCCAACTTCTTGTAAATCGAGAGAGGCATGAGATTTATGCTTGCCCACAGATCACATAATGCTTTCGCAAAATGTAATAACCCGATTGTATATGGAATAGTGAACGCATCCAGATCTTCTTTCTTTTGTACTAGAGATCTTGTAGCAATAGCACTACAAGGCATTTGTTTTAGAGCTTCTACCAAAGGGACATTAATAGAAAGATGTTTCAACATTGTTATAAAACACCGATATTCACCATCCTTGGTCTTTTTCATTAATCTTTGAGGAAAGGGGGGGGGGGTCTAGGCATGGGACTTACCTTTTTAGGCACTTAAACATCTTTCCAGTGTTATCTTCTACTTCACCACTAACCTCTACCACTTTATCATTATCTTTTATCACCTTTTCCTCATTAGACGGCATATGTGGGTAAATGGTTTGCTTACCACCCCGAGTAGTGATTTCCATACAGTGTCCATCATTTTTAAGATTTTGGACATTGTTGCTTGGAAGAGTGCCCGGCTGCCGTGTGTTCACAGTCGCAGATAATTGGGCCATTTGCAACTCAAGCTGCTTTAGCGATATTGCATGTGTATCGACTTTCTGCCCAATACCCGCTAAATCACTCCTTAACTCTTTAGTGTGCTCATCACTAGCATCAAACCTCCTCATCCTTTTGTGCAACATATCCTCAACTCGCGCCATACTACCTCCACCATCCCTAGGAGCAACTTCACGATTTGGAGGAGGAACATAGGGCACATTCCTATCATTTCTGTTACCATAGTTACCCCTGTTGAAGTTGTTGTCACGGTTGTAATTTCTATCTTGGACATAATTACCCTTACGGTTATAGTTACCATAGTTCCGACCTTGGTTTCATTGACCTTGGCGCCAATTCTTTTGATTTGATCCTTGGGCATTCGGTCGGAAACCCCCTGTCTGCTCATTAACCGCATAGGAATCCTCCTCATAATAATATTCATCATTTGGTGGTGGTGGTTTAGACAAGTAGTTGGCATTTATCTTTTCTGCACCCCTAGTGACATGTTTTAATACCAACCCAAGCTTAGTTCTCATCTGAGCCATCTCTTCACGAATCTCATCTGTGGCTGGGTTGTGTGTGGATTGCACTGCGATGGTATTTCTTCCAGTATCTGACTTCCTAGTACTCCAAGTTTTATTATTCCGAGAGCTTTTTTCCAACTTTTTGGCAATCTCGGCATAAGGACACTCCCCATAAGAACCACCCACTATAGTATCCAATACCGCTTTATTATTATCATCCTGTCCCCAATAGAAGTATTCCTTCAGTGACTCATCATCTATGCAGTGATTGGGGACACTTCTCAAAAATGAAGTGAATCTATCCCAAGAACTGCTAACTGACTCTCCTGGTAGTGCCACAAAGTTGTTCACTCTGTCTTTGTGATTTAGTTTCTTGGAGACCGGGTAGTAACATGCTAAGAAAATGTCCCTTAGTTGGTTCCAAGTGAAAATTGAGTTATAAGGGAGCTCAGTGAACCAAATAGCAGCCTCTCCCGTCAGTGAGAGAGGAAATACTCTTAGCCCTATTACATCCAAATTCAAATCAGGCCTCCCTACACAGCGTTTACACACTGCCCTTACCTTAGCTATATGGGCATGTGGGTCCTCAGAAGGTAGCCCTGAAAACAAACCTCTAGCAGTGAGCATTTGCATCAGACTACTAGTTACCACAAAGGCGTGGCCTTGTGGTAGAGAGGGCAAGATAAGTGGCCCATCAGAGTCTGCAATATTATCATAACCTCTGTAGTATTCTTGAGGACGTGGAGCAGGATTTTGTCCCCTTTGTTGATTTTCACCAGGATTATCGGGTAATAACCGACCATGAGCATCAACTGGAGCTGGGATGTTCTGATTTGAATCATCATCGTTAATACCCAAGTTTCGATTCATAGTGTGTAGTGTACGCTCTAATACGTGGTCGTAGGGAAACAAGAGTTGTCTTCCTCTCCGTGTATTTGGCATACAAGGAAGTTAGTTCTGCAAGAATAAAAAACAATAGAAAAGTAAAATTAAGAAATTATTGACTAAACTTTAGTAATAAGATTAAGTTAATCTAAAAGCTACTTTCCCCGGCAGCGGCGCCAAAATTTGATATGCTCAAACTTACTTCTCAAATAAGAAGTAAAGTGGTCGTATCAAGTAAAGAACCCAACTAATGAGGTTGGGATCAATCTCACGAGGAAAATAGTTCAGACTTTACTTTATTCTATTATTACTATTATTTAGTCAACTATTTCCCTGGAAAACAAAAGACAAAAAAGGGGGTTTTATTTCTAAATCAATGAAAATAATAACTAAATTAAAGTAAACAACTAACAGATTCAAACCTCAGATCTTAATCAATTAATAAAAGTAACTAGGGCTTAAGTTTTCCCTACAGGTTCCTAACTTGATAATTCTAACTATAACAATTCTTTCCTAGTATCTTGCATTTAAAGTGATAAGTTATGTATCTCTAAATCCTTGGTCCGGCATCTAGAAAATTTCAGTCCGCACCTTGGTCCGGCTACGTGTGTTGCTATCATATTAAGCATTGTATTCGATATTTGACTAAGTTATTTCCTCGTACCAACCAACACTAGCCTATTAGATAGTGTACACTAAATCTATGTTGATAATTTTTTTTCCTATTATCTACCTCCTTGGTCCGGCAAGTAGCATTAAGGCCAGTTCTAACGTTGGCCATCCGTTAAAAGACTTCTAAATGAAAGAATTATCAATACATGCAAGACACTATTCTAGAATTGCTATTTTAGTTAGATTTTATCTCATTATTCACTCATTGTTCCCACAACCTTAGTTATGGAGTTTAGTTACCCATTGTCCTAATCACACTATTGATATATTTAATATAAGAATTCATGCACTTACATTAATGAGAAAGAATAAAATCTAGAAATTCACTTGATTAATCAATGAAAGCACCAACAATCAATTCCAGAAAAAGTGTATCAATTACTGAAATTAATCCCTCAATACTTGAACAAGAGACTAAAGATTATTGAAAAGTCTAACCCCAAAAACGAGGTTTTTCGAACTATTTATAATAAAAACATAAAACCTAATAAAAGAAGGATTCTAATGATTGAAAATCTGTCAAAACGCGTCTGAATCGACGAACCTCGTGACGGACCATCGTGGTCACAACGGTCGTCATGGCCTCCGTCGTCCCATACTTCACAAATTCTTCTGCTGCTTTCTTCATTACCCTCAACGAATAGGTATGACAGACCGTTCCAAGCACGACGGTCCGTCGAGGGTCTCTGTTCCACAATACTTTAACTTCTTGGAATTTGGGTACTGGACTACTCTCTGATCATTACGACGAACTAGCAGGACGGACTGTCGTGGCTATGATGGTCCGTATGGACTTCCGTAATCCTACACTAGGTCAGACTTCCCCATATTCCTTCAGCAGCTTCTCTCCTCACTACAATGCCACCTACGGACTGTCACAGACTCGACGGACCGTCATAAGCTCCGAAGGTGGTCTCTTCTACATTTCTCGCTCAAAAACTTCCGCGTTCATCTTTGAACGAATTTTTTGCAAATAAGGAGAAACTTACATAAAAATCAATACAAAAAGGCTTTTAAAAATATCGTGAAACCATGGTACATTAAACACGTGATGAACCAAATCCAATTCATTAGGTAACTTCAACTCATATGCAACCTTACCCACTCTTTGCTAGATTGCATAGGGACCCACATAATGAGGACTTATCTTCCCTTTCTTGCCAAATCTCACAACCCCTTTCATAGGTGAAATTTTTTGATACACCTTATCTTTTTCTCTAAACTCTAAATATCTTCTCCTATGGTTGGCATAAGACTTTTGCCGGCTATAGGTTGTTCTCAAGCAGTTCCTTATCATATGCACTTTCTCCAAAGTCTTATAAATCAAATCGGGACCCAAAAGTGAAGATTCACCCACTTCAAACCATCCAATTGGATATCTACGTCTCATACCATACAAAGCCTCAAAAGGAGCCATATATATTGATGATTGGTAACTATTGTTATAGGAAAACTCAACCAAAGGCAAGTGTTTATCCCAATTCCCCTTGAAGTCAATTATACAAGCTCTAAGCATATCCTCAGCTGTTTGAATAGTACGCTCCGCTTGACCATCCGTTTGGGGATGAAAAGTGATGCTTAGATTCATGTTGGTACCCAACCCTTTTTGGAAGGACCTCAAAAACCTAGATATGAATTGTGCACCCCTATCTGATAATGATGGATACCGAAACACCATGGCAACACACAATCTCATCTATGAAGATCCTTGCATAATCCTACGCCGAGTATGTAAACTTGACGGGAATAAAGTGAGCGGATTTGGTCAACCTATCCATAACAACCCATATGGAAGTCATGTTACTTTTGTGTCCGAGGCAACCCTACCACAAAATCCATATTAATGTCTTCCCACTTCCAAGTTGGAACTTGGATTTCTTGGAGCAAACCACCCGACTTTTGGTGTTCGCCTTTCACTTGTTGGCAATTTGCACATTTTGCAACAAATTCACTATGTCCCCTTTCAAGCCTTCGCACCAAAACACTCTTCTAAGGTCACGATACATCTTTGTAGAACCCAGATAAATGGAATAATGGGACCCATGAGCTTCCTCAAGAATCCGATTTCTCAAGTCATCAACATTGGGAACATTCAACCTTCCTTGATACCTTAAAACACCATCTCCCCCTAAGGAGAATGATTGATAAATCTTACTAAGAACCGATTCCTTCAACTCCATCAATGGTTGACCAAGGTGTTGTTCAGACTTCACCTCAACAATTCAAGACAATGCAGAGTCATGATGGACCATAAAACCACCATTAGGAGAATCTTCCAATCTAACTCCCAATCTAGAAAACCAATGAACATCTTTCACTAGGTCTTCCTTGTCTTCATCTATGGGAGACACACTACCCATGGATATACGACTTAGAGAATCCGCAACCATATTGGCCTTGATGGGGTGGTAGAGAACACTCATGTCGTAATCAATAATTTCAACCACCTTCTTTGCCGGAGATTTAGCTCCTATTGAGTAAACACATATCGTATACACATCAACATGAACACCATACAAATAAAGCCTCCATATTTTTAAGGCAAATACCACAACACTAACTCAAGATCATGAGTTGGATAATTCTTCTCATGCACCTTAAGTTGTCTAGAAGCATAAGCTACTACTTTCTCATGTTGCATAAGCACACACCCCAACCCCACTGGGGATGCGTCACAATATATGACGAATCCCTTAGTAACCTCAAGTAGAGTCCACACCGGAGCGTAAATAAGCCTTTCTTTCAAGATTTGGAAGCTTCTTTCACATGCCTTCGACCACTCAAATTTCACACTCTTTTGGGTCAAGGTAGTCAAGGAAGATGTAATGGACGCAAAACCAACCACAAACCTCCTATAATAACCCGCTAGACCCAACAAACTTTTAATGTTTGTTGGAGTCAATGGTCTAGGACAATTCTTGACCGCCTCGGTTTTCGTTGGATCAACCTCAACCCCTTCACAAGAGATGATATGACCAAGAAATGTCACCGACCTTAACAAAAACTCACATTTGCTATACTTGGAAAATAGTTGGTTCTCCTTAAGTATTTCTAACACCACCCTTAAATGATCCATATATTCACCCTCATTTTTTGAATATACCAAGATGTCATCAACGAAGACAATGACAAATGAATCTAGGTAACTTCAAAACACCCTATTCATGAGGTCCATAAATTCTACCGAGGCATTAGTGAGGCCAAAGGACATTACTATGAACTCATAGTGGCCATATCTAGTCCAAAATTCCGTTGGTGATACCTCGATCACAAGTCAATCTTAGAAAAGTAGCTTACCCTTGGAGTTGATCAAACAAGTCGTCAAACCGAGGGAGAGGATACTTGTTCTTAATAGTGACTTTATTGAGTTGGCAATAATCAATGCACATTCAAAGGGACCCATTTGTCGAATAAGTCTTTGAGTTGAGCCTTCAACTCTTTCAATTTGGCTGGAGCCATCTGATTAGAAGGAATTGAAATGGGATTAGTATCCGGTAGCAATTTAATACCAAAATCAATTTCCCTTTCAGGAGGGATTCTGGGAAGATTATAAGGAAAGACCTCCAGAAATTACTTCACTACGGGGACTAACTAAATGGAAAGATTTTTTGAGTCTAAATCTTTACTCTTACAATATGATATAAGCACCCTTTTGAGATCATTTCACACGTCTTAAGACAAGAGATGATACTACCTCTAGGAATAGAATTTCCGCCCTTCCACTCTAAAATGGGTTCATTTGAAAATTGAACTTGAAAATTCTTGTTCTATAACAATGGATTCAAAATAATCATGCAACCAATCTATCCCCAAGATGACATCAAAATTGACCATATCAAGTTCTACTACATCAACATGAGTAACTCTATTGGGCAACATTATAGGACAATATATACCCTCTTTGCAACCACCGACTCACCTACCGGGATAGTTACCATGAAAGGTTCATTTAGGATATCAGGTAAAATGTCAAACTTTCTAGCAATTAAGGGAGTAACAAAATATAATGTACCACCCGGATCAAGTAAAGCATAGACATCAATAGAGAAGACTTGTAACATACCAGTCACCACATCGAGAGAACTCTCTTGTTCACCCCTAGAGCGAAGAGCGTAAAAACGATTCTTCTTTGGGCATCCACATTAGAACCACTAGCTTTGATACTACCTTTAGGAATAGAATTCCGCCCTTCCACTCAAAAAATGAGTTCATTTGAAAATTGAACTTGAAAATTCTTGTTCTATATAATCAATGGATTCAAAATAATCACGCAACCAATCCATCCCCAAGATGACATCAAAATTTACCATATCAGGTTTACTAATTCAACATGAGTAACTCTTTTGGGCAACATTATAGAACAATTTATATATACCCTCTTTGCAACCATCGACTCACCTACCGGGGTAGTTACCATGAAAGGTTCATTTAGGATATTAGGTAAAATGTCAAACTTTCTAGCAATCAAGGGAGTAACAAAATATAATGTACCACCCGATCAAGTAATGCATAGACATCAATAGAAAAGACTTGTAACATACCAGTCACCACATCGGGAGAACTCTCTTGTTAACCCCCAGAGCGAAGAGCGTAAAAGCGATTCTGCTTTGGAGCATCCACATTAGAACCACTAGCTTGAGCTTGCCCGATTCCTTTGTCTTGTCCTTTCAAATTTGGGAAATCCTTAACCTTGTGGCTAGTCTTGCCACACCCAAAGCAATTGTCCGTCCCTATTAAGCACAATTACCATAATGCTTCTTGCCACACTTTCCAAGAAAGGAAATGATAATAATGGTCGAGGGCATCCACAAAGTGGACAAGGAGATATTCAGCGAGGTCGTGGAGTATAGGAAATGGTAATGTAGGCGGAGGTAACCTGCAACCAAGCAAGGAAGTGGTTCACCAAGATGATAGGACTCAGTGTTATGCTTTTTGTGGGCAAGAATGAGACAGGGGCGTCTGATGTAGTGATCACATGTACTATTTTTGTGTGCGACTAGATGACTAATGTGTTATTTGATTCGTGTTCTACTTATTCATATGCATCCATAAGATTTTCCTCAAAGTTTTATATGATTTGTGATTTACTTGATGCCCCTATCTATGGTTCTACCCAAGTTTGAGAGATAATCATAGTTATCCATGTTCATTGTGTTTGTCTTAGTTTATTTATGGGTTTTCAGAATTAGGCTGATTTGGTTATTTTGGACATAAATGAAATTGATATTATGTTTTTATGACTTGGTTGCCCCCCCCCCTTATTATGTTGTATTGAATGGTACTACTAAGTATGTAGCTCTAAAAATTCTGGGAAGGGAAAATTTAGAGTGGGAAGGGGTGTACAAGTCTAAGCAAGCTAAGATCATATCCTCTATTCGAGATTGAAAACTTGTAGGGCAGGGTTGTTTAGCTTATTTGTCTCATTTTTGGATGTTGAGGTTGATACACCTTCTATTAAGTTTATTCCCATGGTGTCAAAATTTAAAGTGTTTCCTACTGATTTATCGGGCTTGCCCCTGGTGTTATGCCTCATATTTTTATACGTAGTGCGCGTCATGATCTAGTAGACGTAAGTCCGGGGAATGAGATTTTATTTTAAGTTCCAAGTGATTAAAGAAATATTAGGCAAGGATGTTAATTCCAAATGTGATATTAAGTATGATTTGGCTAATGTAAGTTCTATTAACTTTAAGTGAGGGATTAATTAGTGGCTGATTAGGATTAATTTAATCCAGTGGGCCCCACCACTCAAGGCAAAAATAAATGGAATCAGATTGGGAGCTTGCTTTAGTGGGACACGTGTAGAGGGGGTCTGCCTCCACTCCATACTATAAATGAGGTGGTGAAATCCACTCCATACTATAAATAAGGTGGTGAAATGCATTGCAGCATATCATCTTCTTCACCGCTTGGCTTAGGCAGCCATGGAAATGGAGAAAACCAACCCTGCAACTCTTGGCCAGCAGCTGCAAATAATTTGGTTAGTAATTTCTTTGCTTGGTGTGTTAATTCTTTAGAATACCTTTGTTAATTATCCATTAATATTAAGAAGGGGGTGTGACTAGTAGCTTAGGAAGTTTGTTTTAGTTATTGAATGTGCTAAGTCTGAACGGAAACCATAATCGGATTATTAGTGGTGTCATGTTAGTGTTTGGGCTATTTTGATTAAAGCAAACTGCGAGAAATTCTGTTTTGACGTCATGTATATGTTAATGTGATTATGGGTATATACTCCAAAGGATGGATACGATAAGGTAGATGTGTTGCGAATTATAAAACGAGTTATCGCTCGGTGTGTCGTTGCTTCGCTGCTATGGTTGCCGAGACAGAACTGTTTTTGGGGGGGGGGCTGTTTAATATAATTCGTTGGGTTATATGTGTTATTGGTATTGCTGTGGATAATTTGGGTTGTTGTCGGATTGGGACGAAGTAAGGAAAATAGGGGAAGTGCTGCCGGATTTTCGTTAGATTATTAGCTAGCTTACAAGATAGTAAAGCGCGACGTTTATCTAATTGCGGCACGATTGTTGCTTGTTATAGATTAATAGCTTGAGCAGTAAATATTGGACGTGCGGCTCGACTATACGCTATGTAACGCTATCCCTTCTTTCTTTGTTTGGCATGACCTTTAAAAAATGAGCGGATAACGGACAGGTTTGATACTTACCTCTAGAGCGTCTAGGTGACATATATTCTTGCTTCCACAACTATTCCTCTATATATCGGCTATGTCTAAGGTTATGATGATTTCTCATATCTATGGTAGTGCTTCTTAGAGTCATTGAGATTTTACGTTTCCATATCGTATTAAAGGTTCATAATTTTGATAAAACGTTAATCTTTGGTAATACTCCTTGCTGGTTCACGTTGATTATTCTATTGAGTTATAAGAAATGATTTTAATTGCATATGGTTGCTCATAATATTCTGCTCGTGCATAGAGTCATTTATCATTTCACCGAGTCCCGGGCCGGGTACTGTTCGTGCGGAGTTTCTTGCATGTATCAGCGAGTCCCTCACTAGAGGGCCGGGTATGTATATTAAATATATGATTGGTGATGAGGATGGTTATGATGATGATGATGATGGAGATGATGTGATGATGATGATGATGGAGATGATGTGATGATGATGATGATGGAGATGATGTGATGATTATTTCACCGAGTCCCTCACTAGAGGGCCGGGTACGTATGATGTATATATATGATAATTATTTTGCCGAGTCCCTTACTAGGGAAGCTGGGCACCTTATATGTTAAAGATATGCATGATTTTCACTTAAAAGGTACACGTGTAGCGATATCTTGTTTCAACTTATCATGTTGGTATCCTGTCATCTTTACCTTATGCTTCACATACTCAGTACGTTGTCCGTACTGACCCCCTTTCCTCGGGGGTCTGCGTTTCATGCCCGCAGGTGTAGACGCACAGTTCGGTGATCCTCCCGCCTAGGATATCTACTCTGCTGATTGGGAGAGTTCCACTGTTTCGGAGCCCAGTCGTTTTGGTACATAACTTTTTGTGTAGTCTTTTGCTTGTCTATGGGTATGGCGTGGCCCTGTCCCGTCGAGTTTCACTAATGTACCCTTAGAGGTCTGTGGACATTATGTGGGTTGTATATATATGTTTTGGATAATGGTCTGGGCATGGTTTGTATGTGGCTATCCAAAACGGGCACTAGTCATGGCCCATCAGGTTGGGTCGTGACACCTGGATAGATATATAGATTTATGCATTGATTTGGAACCCGGTCCTCGTCCCATTTCTAAGATCTTGCTACCATCAATTGAAGATTAGTCCCAAGGATGTGCCTAAGATGGAGTTTAGAACCCACTATAAGCATTACAATTTCCTAGTTATGTACTTTTATTTGATTAATATGCCCACAACTTTTATGAGTCTAATGAATGGGGTTTTAAAACCATTTCTTGATTCATTCATAGTAGTCTTTATTGATGATATTCTGGTCTATTCGAATAGTGAAGAAGAGCATGCTGACCATCTTCCTATTGTTCTGGGTGTTCTTGGGAAACAAAGTTTATATGCTAAATTTTGGAAGTGTAAATTTTGGTTGACTGCTATTGCATTTTTGGGACGTGTAGTTTCGAAGGAAGGGGTAATGGTGATCCTCAAAATATTGAGGCAGTTGTGAATTGGGTTTGGCCCAGCTTTGTGACGCAAATTAGGAGTTTTATGGGACTCGCTAGCTACTATCGTCAATTTGTGAAGAACTTTGCTTATATTCCCATTCACTTGACAAATTTTACTAAAAAGGAGATACCATTTGAAAGGACTGAAAATGTGAGGATAGATTTCAAAAGCTCAAGACGATTTTGACCACCGCACCATCATAGCATTATCGGTTTAAGGTAAAGATTTTATTGTTTATTGTGATGCTATACATTCTGTTTTAGGTGTTGTGTTGATATAGGATAACAATCTTATATCCTATGCCTCATGTCAATCTAAAGAGCATGAGAGGAATTATCAAATGCATGATTTGGAGTTGGCACCGATAGTGTTTACTCTTAATATCTGGAGGCATTACCTCTATGGTGTTAAGTGTGAGATATTTACTGACCATCACAATTTGCAGCATGTGTTTACTCAGAAGGATCTGAATTTGAGGAAGTGAAGTGATGAGTAAAAAATTTAGACTCATTTAGGGCTATACTTTGATATATTTAGTATCCTATAATGCATATTCTGTTGCATTAACCGATGAAAAACCTTAAGTTTCAGGTACTTAGACCTTTAGGCAAAGCATGGACACAATTGAGCAAAAAGGAACAAGTTAGTTGAAAGAATGAAAAAAAGACAGCCTGAGGATCGCCTAACCTATAAGGCCAGTCACTAAATGGCCTTAATCTCGGTTAATTTTCCACTGTGTTGAGCCCTAATGAAAAGGATCAATTCGGTGATGAAAAAAAGCAGTTGGCATGTCGCCCAAAAATCGGCAAAGTAGTACTATATTGCCCAAAGTTACAGAACGCGAAGATGCTGAAGGCAAAGGCTAACTGCGATGGAATATACCAAAGGGTGGATCACTGAGTCGATTGGTGATCTAGACTTACTGCGCAGAGTGATCCTTTACAACACAAATTTTTGAAATCTGTAAATACTGATAGATAATTTTATCCTAGTATCGTATTTTAGAATACTTTTACTATTGATACTGTATTATTCAGATATTTTCCAAGCTTCAGTTCTTAGAGTTTTTGGGAGACTTTATTGTTGATTTTTGAAGATTTGAAGGTTTCCAACTCAAACAAATTGGAAGTCGGTCTGAAAGAATCTTCATCTTTGACATGTGTAAAGATATTTTATATCGTACTAGTTGATGAAACACTATTTGGTATTGATTTCTATCTCTTTACTATGTCTAATTAAAAACCCAATTCTTGGATTGTGATTATGGGAATATGGGTTGAATTTCCTGCTGGGTGTTGCTTATTGATAGTTTATTGTTTAAATATGATTTTGTTCAGAAGTTCTATATGAATTTAATGGGATTGTAGTTGAAAATATGATTTAACCTTTGTGTCTGTCTTTCTCGAGAGAGAAGTCTTAAGACCAAATCTACTAAATTGATAGCCCGCATTTAATGGGTTGACGTGGGTTCAACTCGAGATAGTGAATCCCAGACATTCAGCTCGAGAGAGTTAATGGGCTAAGGCAAAGGTTAGGCATAATTGCGGCAAATTGGTGTTCAAGAGAAACCGATTTGATTTGGGGTAAGTTTCTTTTGAGAGAATTTACCCCATTAAAGTCTAGATTAGTCACAAATTTACTGTGATGTACTATTAATAGCATGTATCCGGTTGTTTATTTGAGCCAATACTCTTATCACATGCCAAGAATCTCGTCTCCGTATTCATACTTTCGTGCATTTTTAGTTTTAGATTTTCATTGCTCACAACCCCCTCCCTTTAGTATATTAAAATTGTATCACCCCTATGATTTATTATGTTTCGATCATTTTTGTCTTTTAGCTATGATAAATTGAGCTAATTTGTATTTGGCAGATTATTCTCAGAAAACCGCTCCCTTGGAACTCGACTCCAACCCTTGGTTTTGTTATATTACTGACTAATGACCATCAACACTTAGAATTAGAACAAGTGTCCTGATACATCAAGTCAAGAAGGTGTATGTAATTACTCAAGAATTATGATGTCACCATTTAATACCATGCGGGAAAGGATAATGTGGTGGAAGACACTTAAAGCTGAAAGACACTGAGTATGGGTAGCTTGGCTAAAGAAATTCAGACCTTAGAGCATATAATAAAGAGGTGAGGTGTTAGATAGTATTGAAGTGAGGGCTATATTGATTGTTGAGATCAATGACAAACAACTTGAATATGAAAATTTGGAGGAGCTTAGAAAGAAGACTGTGATTGGTAAGGCACAAGAAACAACTCTTGACGTAGAAGGTATACTTAGTTTCAAAGGAAGAATTTGTGTTCCTAGAGTTGATGATTTGATTCAAAAGTAATAGATGGAGTCCCATGGTTCGCATAATTCTATTCATTCGGGCGTGACTAAGATGTACTAAGACTTGAAGCAAATTTATTGGTAACCGGGAATGAAAATAGATATAACGGAGTTTGTGGCTAAGTGTCAAGCAAAAAAGTGAAATATGAACACCCAATGCCTGTAGGTTTGCTTCAAAAAATGCCAATTTGCGAATGGAACTGGAAAAGGATAGCCATGGACTTTGTGGTTGGTCTTCCAATGAATTTGGGAAAGTTTCTATGTGGGTAGTGGTTGATAGATTAACTAAATCAGCCCATTTTATTCTAGTAAGAATAAATAATGATGTTGAACAATTGGCTAAAGTTTATGCAAAAAAGATAGTGAGGTTGCAGGGGGTGCCTCTCTCTATCTTCTCAGACCATGGTAACATATTCACATCTATGTTTTGGAGGAAATTGTATGATGAACTTGGCATACAACTCACTTTTAGTACAACCTTCAATCCACAAACAGATGAGTAGTCAAAGAGGAATACTCAAGTGTTAGAAGGCATGTTGAGGGCATGGGTGATTAATTTTGGAGGACATTGGGACAAGTTCCTACCTTTGTGTGAAATCTCCTATAATAACAGTTTTCACTCCAACATAGATATGGTACAATTTGAGGCACTATATAGTAGGAAATGTAGATCACCCATAGGTTGGTTTGAATTTGGAGATGGAAACCCTTGGTGGTTGATTTAGTGAAGGAAGCTCAAGATAAGGTGATGAGTATTCAAGGCAAGCTTTTGGCAGCCCTGAGTAAAAGAAGAAGTATGCGGTTCATAAGGTAAGAACACGACATTTCAAACAGGTGAGAATATTCTTCTTAAGGTATCACCCATTAAAGGGGTGACATTAAGGAAGAAAGGTAAGCTAAGTCCACGATACATTGGTCCATTTGAGGTTCCTGAATGTGTGAGGACGGTAGCGTAAAGATTTGCTTTACCTCTTAATTTGTTGGAGTTCAACTGATATTTCATGTGTCCATGTTTAAGAAATAACATAATGTCGGGGATTACATCATTAAGTAGGACTAAATTGTGTTAGACAAATACCTCTAATATAAGGAGGAACCGATTGTAATTCTTAATCGTGATGTTCTAAAGTTGAGGACCAAGGAGATTATGTTTGTGAAAATGTAATGGAAGCATCGTCAAGTATAAGAAGCTACTAGGGAGACCGAGAGGGACATGCGAGAAAAGTAGCATTAATTGTTTGTCGATTCAGGTACTACTTCATTCCCTCCTTAGCCTATTTTTCCTAAGTTGTCTCTCTCGAATGAGTGATGAGTAAATTGATTTCTATTGTAATGACTAGGTTCCGTCATTATAGAAAATCAAACTGGAATTTTTTTTGTTTAGGAAACGTTTTTGTACTAACTTGGAATTTCCTAACGTAGTCCAGATTAGGATGAAATATGAGTCATTAAGGTGTAGGAAAATTTGGTATCGATTGAGTGATTTATTTATAATTTTGATTACGTGAGTAGTTATATAAGTCCTCAAGGAATTCGTACGACTTTACAAAATTGAATTCGGGTGAGTAGAACTCCCGGAATCGATCTTAGCATAAAGGGGATTTTCTCAGTTTCGTTGGTTAGATGTGTGTTGTGAAATGGGGGTCTTGGAATTAATTAAATAGCTTAGTGTTTCATGCAAGACGCTCTTGCACTAGATTTTTCCGTTGTGGCGGGGCCTCTGTAGAGGTGTGAGGGACGCTTTGGAGGGCCAGACACGACTTAAAGTCCTAAATAAACCCCAAACATCTTTAATCGGCACTTTTCGACTTTGAAATCTAAGGAACGACCCCATAGAACTTCGTGGCTATTTTCACAATTTTTAGGCTAAAGGTAAGCTTTTTACCCCCTCCCCCCCAAAAAAATCCGTTTTTCAGTCCCCAGAATGTAATACAAGGGGTAATTATTGATAGGGGAGGATCTTGATCTAGTTTATATGTAGGAAAATGAAGAATAAATACATTTTGGGGTTTATTACGACTTTAGTTCGCGTCTTTCCCGCCACAACGGCCCTCACCTGCTACAGTAGCCATACGAGAGCGGAAAAATCCAGCTCCATGGCAGCTTGCACGGAACTAGTGAGCTATTTTAATAACTCCAAGACCCTTATTTCACAATATACCTCTAACCAATGACACTTTGAAAATCCCCTTCACACTAAGATTGATTTCAAGAGTTTTACTCACCCGAATTTCATATCGTATAGTCGTAAGGATTTCTTAATAGGTTATCGATACCCTCATGTAATTATAATAATAAATAATTGACCCGATTGCTACCAGATTTACCTACACCTTAGTGACTCTGATTTCGTTCAAATCTGGACTAGGTTGGAAAACTTCAAGTTTCTACGAAAACGTTTTCCAACCCAAAATTTTTCCCCGTTGGCTTTTCTATAACAATGAAACCGATCGTTACAATAGACACCAATTTACCCATCACTTGTCCCCGAGTGACAACTTAGGAAAATATGCTAAGGAAAGAATGGAGTAATATTAGAATCGACAAACAATTGGGATACTTGTCTCGCATGTCCCTCTTGGTTTTCCAAGTAGCTTCCTCAACTAGACGTTGTTTCCATTGAAATTTCACGGAAAAAATCTCCTTGTTCCTCAACTTACGCACAATAAAGTATTGCAATTGGAGCCTTCTTCATATTTGAGGTCCTTTTCTCAGACAATTTAGTCCCACTTAATCGTGTAATCCCTGTCACCATGGAATCTCTTAAACATGGACACACGAAATACTGGATGAACTCCTGATAAGTTAGGACGTAAATCAAAGGTTTACGTTATTGTCCCTACATATTTAAGAATCTCAAAGGGACCAATGCATCACAAACTTAGATTATCCTACATACCAAATCTCATCACCCCTTTAACGGGTGATATCGTAAGAAGAACATTCTCAAAGTTTTGAAACACCATGTCTCTCATCTTATGCTCAGCATACTTATTTTGTCTAATCTAGGCTGCTAGAAACTTAGCTTGAATAATCCTCACCTTATATTGAGAAACCTTTAATAAATCTACCCCTATAGGTTTCAAATATCTAGCCTCAAACCATCCTATGGGTGATCTACATCTCCTCCCGTACAGTTCCTCAAATGGTGCCCATCTATGATGGAGTTCTAACTATTATTATAGGAGAACTCACATAAATTTAGGAACAATAACATCCGGGAATACCCCTAGATGTAACGGGCTTCGTCGTCTCTCTCTCTCTCTCTCTCTCTCTCTCTATATATATATATATATCAAGTATACATAGACCCTTCGTATAGGAAGATTACTTAGTTTCTACTCTTATTGCACATAAGTATATAAAAGATAACATAGTCTCAAAATAGTCGTCTCATCTCATAATCATCTAATAAGAGTATATCAAATTGAGACTAGCCCATACATCATAGTAAGAATGTCTCACATGAGCTATAAAATGTTTCGTACTAAATGGAAAGAAAAGAAACATGGAAGTCTTAAACTCCAAAAACAACCCTACTTCGATGAATAAGAGATCCAATTCTTCTTCAATGTCGTCTCCAAAAGCCTTTCAATGACGGGAACCTAAAATGTTGGGGAAAAGGAAGTAATGGGGTTAGTATACCACTTGTACTAAGTATAAAACCATATGCACAAATATCATGCTAAAAGGGACATGTCATTATGTATGCAATTTTCTTGAAAAACATTACGGACATTCAACAAGGCTATAACAAATCACTTAGGCATATTCATTAAGTCATATTTATGTACATCACAAGACAAACAACATCAAACTAGTCATGTCAACATGCATATCATGTAATTGAATACATAGTCAAGTAACTCTATCATCAAGTCATAAATAACCACAAGCATGAATAAGAGTACATTTCATCACAACCAAAGTAAGAAAATTACCCATGAACCCCTATCAAGTCAACAAGTGCAATGACCAAGTAAAACCCCATAATCTTACTCAATCAACTAACTCAACAAGAATCATGACCAACATCCCACTTCACATATCATAACATTTATGAGTACATAACATCATACTTTAACAATATAGACCAACACATTTTCATAAGTGACACCAATCAACATATAGTATCAACAATGTGAAAGTTCACTATATGCATATAATGTTGCATTATAAGCATATTCGTACATAAGAACAACCTCCTAAGACTCCCTTCAAGGATAACTAGTGCAATGTTTAGGTAGAGTCCCATACCCCTACCAACTAAGCTAAACCCCTTAGGTTGTATTAGTTAGAGTTCATTCGTTTAAATCATTTTACCTTTTGGGATCATCTTGTCCTAGCCGACATAGATCACATGAGCTAATGTGGAATCCGGTGTCATGGAACCCTACACCGAAAGAAGGAGGACTACTTTCCAAGGTAGTAACAACACATGAACATAGAAACTACGTGGATCCACTAGTTAGTATTCCTATGGGGGCAACATAGTTCAAGAACTAGGAGATATAGTTGGGATCCTCTTTATGATATGTGCATTATAGTCTCCAATCTAAATAGTAAATTAGTGATCCTACCTTCCCTAAGTGGGAAGGGATACTCCTCATTCTAGTTCACTCGGTGCTAAGCTAAAGTCCCTTTATGAAATGTCTTTATTAATCATCATAACTTATTGTAGGTGATAGGGTCTAACCCTTGTATAAACATCATCATCATCGTAGCTGAATAAGAATTGCATGAGTATTGTCCTTTCATTACAATTCACATTGGCAAATCATTCACCATCTTTGTAACATTTACATCTTTAGCTAATGGCTCAAAAATCATAGTCAAGAGACATTACAATTCAACATCATACCACCCTATCAATCCTAACCAAGGCATACTCCGATACAACATCGGGACTTAATCACAATTAACCATAATTTGAAGTAAAAGTTACGGATCACAAGACTTACCTAGTCTCCTTAATAATTCATCATCAAGGTCTTACCATCAACCCTTAATTCAACCCAATTATGGTATAACATCAACATAATTCATTTACCAACATGATAACATGACTACAAGAATCACTACATCACAATTCAATACTAGTCCATAGCTTAAGATAAGATAATTAGGTCAATTCACAACAAACTTCATAACCTAGATCAATTTCTCAAGAAATAGCATGAAAGGACTATAAATCACCCTAATTATGTAATTATTTGTATAAAAACTTCATATAGTAGTAATTCAACCAATAACTAAGTCAATTGAACCAATACAATATAATTCATATCAAGATCATAACCTAGGGTTAAGGGGTAAAGATCATCTTCTACAAACCAAACAAACCATCAAGATATATCGTAATTAAGTTAGAATAAATGTTTATATATTCATAATATCCAGAAGAAATCATAAAAAATCAATTCATAACATAATTTTCGAGATTGGAAAAGACCCACTTAAACACCCAACTTTGGAAATCAATTTGATGGAACTCTTTGAGGAAAGAGGTATCAAATGTGAAAGAAATCCCATAAATTGATAATTGATGAAGATTGATGGTGGAACTTGACTCTTTTCATCCCTTAAACCCTCCCCTAGCTTGGTCTTCAATGGAGTTCTTCACTAGAGAGAGAAAGAAGAGAGAAGGAAGAGAGTTTGGGTTTTGTGAGTTATGAGAGTTATGATTAGTTTAATTAGGTTAGGAGTTTATATAGAGGTTTAATTCACTTAATTAGACTTTTACTAACCCCTAATTAACTTCCTAAATAAGTCAACTAATTAAAATAAATAATTCAAAACGTGAGTAAAACACAGACCCCATCGCGTGACCACGATCCACGGATCGTTGGTCCGTCGACGGCTAGTCCCCCCTTCCGTGCTGCACATCCGTAGGTAAGTTAGAATACTATGAAAAATGAACATTCCAAGATTTTGTCCGAGTTTCTATCAACGAGTGGCATCGACGCCCCGTCGATTCACTAACGACCCGTTTGTGGCATCAGTTGGTGGCACTGTCTCTTGACAGCTTTTGCCAACTTTTGCAAGGGTCCTCCTCAAGGGCCTTGGTTGGTCCTTGGGGAGTCTTGCCTGGAATTTTTGACCATGAATAAACTTAAACACATGATATACACCCTTCCACCAATTTTCATCATTTTCCGACTTCAAAAATCTAGTCAAATAGGCTAAGCCATGCTAGCACCTCATTGAACTAGTTTCTGGACATCATTGACGTTCTTGGGCGTTTTAGTTTCTAGACTTCCTAAATGAATTTTATTCATCAAAATGTACCTTAAAATAGTGTCTAAACCTTATGAGACTTATGATAGGCTCTAGAACACGTCTTGGATTTTCAAAGTGTTACAGGTTCTTATCCCAATACCCTCCAAATCAATCATGCATGCCCTCAATATGTGTTTGAACACTTGGGTAGTCCTCTCTGACAATTCATCTGTCCACGGATGGAAGTTTGTACAAAAAATGCATTGTTTACCCAATTAATTGTGTAATTTCCTCCAAAACTTTGATGCGAATTGAGTACCATTGTCTGAGGTGATAGAGAGGTAAACCCCATGTAACCTCACTATCTCTTCGACATAAATTTTAGCCAACTATTCAACATTATATTCTATTCTTAGTGGAATGAAATGGATCACATAGGCAATCTATCAACTACTACCCAAAATCGAATTGAACTTCCCCCAAGTCTCGGGATGACCAACCACAAAATATATGGCTATCCTTTCCTATGTCCACTCCGAAATTAATATTCTTTGAAGCAAACCCGTAGTCCTTTGATGTTCATACTTTACTTGTTGACAATTTCGACATTTATCAAAAAAGTCCGCTATATCCTTCTTCGTGCCCAACCACCCATAGATTTTCTTCAAATCTCGATACATCTTCGTCATACCCAGCTGAATAGAATATCGCGAACTATGGGACTCTGTCAACCACTTTTGAATCAAATCATCAACTCGAGGAACACAAATTCTTCCTTTGAAACAAAGTAGACCTTCCGCATTAAGAGTTGTCTCTTGCACTTTACCAAGCGTAGTCTTCTTTCTAATTTCCTCCAAATTTTCATATTCTAATTGTTTGGTTTTGATCTCATCGATGAATATGACCCTCACTTAATGCTAGCTAACGCCCCACCTTTCTAGGAGATACCTAATTGTATGAATTTACACTCCAAGTTCTATATTTATTTAGGCAAAGATCTCTTGTACACTCAAGTAAACGAAACTACTGATACTTACCGTCTTTCGACTCAAAGCGTCTACCACAATGTTAGCCCAGATGGTATTTAATGATCACATCGTAATCCTTGAGTAACTCCATCCACCTTCTTTGCCTCAAATTCAAAGCCTTTTGAGTGAATACATGCTGCAAACTATGGTGATTAGTAAACACCTAACACTTAACACCATAGAAGTAATGCCGCCAAATCTTAAGAGCAAACACTGTCGCTGCCAACTCCAAATCATGTGTTGCGTAATTCTTCTCATAGAAATTTAAGTAATGCAATTCATAAGCTATAACTTTCTTATCTTACATCAATACATCACCCAATCTAGAATGTGAAGCATCACAATACACGATAAAGTCTTTACATTTCATTGGTAATGCTAGAATAGGTGTGGAGGTCAAGTGAGTCTTGAGCTTTTGAAAGCTCTCCTCACATTTTTCAGTCCATTCAAATGATATATCCTTTTTGGTCAAATTAGTCAAGTGAGTGGCAATAGAAGAAAAGTTCTTCACAAATCGACGATAGTAACTAGCAAGCCCTACAAAACTCCTAATTTTCGTCATAGAGCTAGGACGAACCAAATTCTTAATCGCCTAAACCTTTTGAGGATGTACCATTACCCCTTATTTTTAGACTACATGTCCCAAAAATGCAACGGAAGTCAACCAAAATTCAAACTTAGAAAATTTTGCATATAATCTTTGTTTCCCAAGAACACCCAGAACAAAACGAAGATGGTCGGCATGCTCTTCCTCGCTTTTCGAATTGACCAAAACGTCATTAATAAAAAATATGATGAAAGAATCAATAAATGAGTTGAACACCCCATTTATTAAGCTTATGTAAACTGCAGATGCATTGGTCAAACCAAAAGAAATGACCAAAAGCACATAGTGCCCATAAGGAGTTCTAAACGTTGTCATGGGCACATCCTCAAACCTAATTTTTTATTGATGGTAATCGGATCTTAGATCAATCTTAGAGAAAACTACTTCACCTTGCAATTGGTCAAAAATATCATCTATTTAAGGCAAGGAATACTTGCTTTTAATAGTGAGCCTATTCAATTGTGGTAATCTATACACATTCTTATACTACCATATGTTTCTTAACGAACAAAACTAGAGCACCCCATGGGGAAGCACTAGGGTATATAAATTTTATTAGAAGCTCTTGGATTTTAGTCTTATTCTCTCTTAATTCTGATGGATCCATGCAATATGGAGGGATAGAAATGGGACGGGTACCATGCTCCAAAATCAATGGAGATATGTATATCCCTATCTGGAAGCATACCGGGCAAATGGGTAGGAAACACCTCTCTAAATTTTGACACCATGGGGATGGACTCAATTGATGGAGATTCAATCTCAATATCCGTAATATGAGCAAACAAAGCCAAATAACCCTGCCCCACTAGTATCATAGCCAGAATAGAGGATATAATCTTTGCTTGCTTAGGATTCTACACCCCTTCCCAATCTAACTTTACCCATCCTTGAATTTCGAGAGTTACAAACTTAGTATCAGAATTTAACACAACATTATCGGGGGGAAAACATGTCATGCCTAAGATAATATCAAAGTCATTCATATCTAAAATACCAAATCAGCAAGTCTGAAGACCCATAAACAAGATAGGACGAGCATGTAAACATGGATGACTATAACTTACTCTCCGACTGGGCTAGAAACATGAATAGGGGCATCAAGAATATCATTAATCATATCAAACTCTGAGGCAAATCTCACTGATACAGAAGAATAAGTACATCCTGGATCAAATAACACATTATCCATATGGTCAAAACCGTGTATAGTACATGTGATCACTACATCAGACGCCTTTGCGTTATTCTTTCTCAGAAAAGCATAACACTAAACCCTATCATCTTGACAAACCACTGCCCTGCCTAGTTGCACGTTACCCCTACCTGTATTACCATTTCCTCTACCTCCATGACATCAATGAATACCTCCTCGTCCACCTTGTGGACTTTCTCGATAACTATTGCCATTTCCCATGGGTACCATTGTTCTAGTCTGCTGCTGCACGGACTCAAATACATGGAGGGGGGAGGGAGGACGTTTTCTTCTTATATGACTAAGCTCTCTACAAGTATAACATGTGAAATCAAACGATGGCCTATTGCCCGTTGAAGGTGCGAGTCCCCTGCTATCTTGAATCAAATTATGAGATGGAGTGCCTGAGTAATTACTTGTGGAAGCGGCACGTCAGACTGAATTGTCTTGGCTGCCAGCGTTGTCCTCCCTAATAAAGTCGCCTAGCTTTTGTACTTTCTTGATAAAGTCGGTTACCTCATTAAAGCTCCTCCCTGTAGAAGTTGTATGAACAGATAATACTTACAACTCCAAATTAAGTCCCCTAATGAATAATCGGATCCTCTACTCCTCAGTAGTCACCAATTGAGTAACATATCTAGACAAAACATGGATATTGGCCTCATAGGCAACCACTATCATACCGCCTTGTTCGAAAGCCATAAATTTATATTTCGTACAATCCCTCAACGTTCATGGTACATATTTCTCTGAAAAGAGAGAATGAAATTAGGTCCAAGTAAGTGAAAAAGCTTTAGATATGCATTCCAAGTAAGCTCTCCACCACTGTTTAACCCAACCTTGAAGTTGAAAAGTCACGAATTCAACCCCATGTTGATGGAAAATACCCATATGCAGCCTCTTGGAGCAATCTTGGATGAACTCATATGCATGCGAACTCAGAACCATGGAACATAGGCGGTTTCAACTTCAAAAACTTGGTCAACATGTCATTTTCATTACCAGTCATAATAGAACCCAACAAAGGATGGAAAAAACATTTTTACCCATGTTTTCACTGGCCTTGGGATTAGTCATAGAAATAGAAGGATTTGCGGGAGCTTGAGTTGCTTTAACAGAAGGAAGAACCCCAGGAAAAACCAATCCCTTCAAGAAAGACATGCTGTGTTGAGCTAACTGTGGGTTGATTTGAGGAACACCATTAGTCTCAGCCTATACCTCTCCCTCTTGTCCAACCTCCTATGCATTCTCAACATCCTCAACATGAACATTCTCCTCTACCTCTTCATGATGCGTAGGAGGGTTCTCACTCATAGGAGCACTCTCAACAGGAGCTCCATCCCAATAGGTGCTACTCTTGCACAACCTCTTTCCCTATATCTTCCTCTACCCATGCCTTGACTGCGACCTTTTGTTGTACTGCTCTCATCTAGAGCATTGAAAGGAGCAACATGATGAACACCGTTGAATCTAGTGTTAACCTTCTGTGAATAGAAGAGTGAAGGAGGTTAGATATTAATATTAATCGATAGATACCGATTGGAATCAAGTTATAGCATGGAGGACACAAGAGAAAATAGAGAGATTTGGTAAAGTCCTATAACTTCTCAAAGAAAAGTAAAGGCTCCCTGGTACCATTTAGCGGGACTTTACTAGACTCATTTTGGAACATCGAGATCAATAAACCTAGGCTCTGATACCAATTTTTTCATGACCCGACCGTTGTGATTGGCACCCACACTAATTGTATGGTGGGAGAACCATTACTACGACCCAAATCAAGAAACTAAAACAAAACTAAGAAATCTTAAGTTAAATACTAACTAAATAAACAAACTTTTCATAAACACAAACAAAAGTCTAACAATAAAATAACATTACGGAAGAATTAACCTAGAACCTTAAATTCAATGTACCAAAACTCTATATAGATTCATAAGTGTAAAGGAAAATGGGTACAAACCAACCAAAATAAGAAGCTTCCAAGAACTAGTCTATGTCTGGAAATATGAGAGAGACTTACACAGAATCCAAAGCAGTCTGAAAGAACTAGCTCACCCTAGAATTTAAATAATCACTAAGGTTTTTCAATAGCCGCTTAAAGATACCTTGTACTCAACAAAAATAAGAGCAAAAGCAGTATCAATAATAACCATAGTGTACCGGTAAGATCACGCGATTATCCCACTAAGTGTAACATAAGCAAGTCAAACAACATTATAAAACATGCATATATAGAACATATATAATGTCGACATTTTTATGAACAACGTACAATTTCTTAATTCTAAAGATACACAATTATGTTAAGTAGTTGGTTCTCTCATGGAACCCAAACCCAAACTGTTAGCATACCGAAACATGGGTACCCAAATCCCACAATTATGTCGGAACATGTCAATATGATACCATCTTTATGCTCAAACGTGGCAACCAATCAAATTAGTTATGTCGGAACGTGGCAATCCGATCCTTCAACGCACCACAATCACAAATACAAGTATACTTTCAAGTCATACAATCAATAAGGGATTCATGGCTTATTGTCATTAGTCTATCCCATTTACTACAAGTGTGATTAATAATGAAACATTCATATACATAAAAGTATCATAATGAAGCAAGAACAAACATACATCACAAAATCATAGAATCACAACCATCACCTACATTAAAAAAGGCTTGAAACCCAAATTAACTTGATCATTCCCTTTTCAAATTCGTTCCGCTTGTTCTTGGTCTATAAACAATCGATATAGTATAAAAATCAATAAACAATCACTAACTACCCAAATTTCTAACAATTCTACGAACCCTAGATCATACCCATGATCCCAAGTATCCAAAATAGGGATATTTCCACCATAAAACCTGGATCAAAACCCTCCTCTATAATTAATCTCCCATTATCTTATGTTCTAAGGATAGAAAAATAGTTTTGGAGAGTGAAAAACCTACCTTTAGCATCAACAATGGTGAAAAAGAAGCATGAGTCGCGGATGGGTTAATCCATAGCTCAAAAATTCAAAAAGTGAATAATAAGGTAATTTAAGGGTTTATTAATGACCTTATGTTGCATCGAGCCTGCTACAACGACCCTCACCCCGCTGTAGCGGCACCGCTAGAGCGACTAAAATCCCACCAGGATGGCTTGCACGGAATGAATGAACTATTTTAACAATCCAAGAATCACATTTCACAACATATCTATAACCAATGACAAAAAAATAAGTAATAATACAATCCAAGTATAGCATGGATCTTTACATTAAGTACAGGTAAGCATCCCTTAGTAGCTTTCATTGCATTAGGAACACATTCATTTAATAGACTTTAGACCAACATTATCAAAAGCTCATTATAAGAGCCCATTCATTTCATTAGAATTATAAGGAACACACCATGACCTATCTCAAATGCCTACTTGTGCAATGCATAGATGGCGTCCCTTTCCACAACCCACATTAAGTAGTGCATCATTATAAACACATAGTTAATTATATTCTTCGTGAGGGGTAAGACTTAACCTACTTAGACCATGTGAGCAACTCATGAAATCCAGGTGTCACCCTCACCAGATAAGGGATTCCTGCTTGCCTAAGGTAGGTTCAATCTTCCTAGCTTAAATAGATACACTAGTTATCGTCCAATGTGGGCACATAGTTATAAGATAAAGAGGTTGCTACTATATACCCCGTCTCAACTCATGGATGGGTATCCACCTCAAGAGACTTCTACTAGATGCCTTGCCTCAACTCATGGATGAGCATCCATCTCATTAAATATCCTTTCGGTGCTTAGAATTATCTCCCATGGTGTATTTAGACATTCATTCATTATTATGGAATAACAGATTTCTACTAGATACACTGTGTCAACTCATGGAGAAGGACCCATATCAAGCCCAACATTCGTTCATTCGTTTGAAAACTCAAAAGGAATATTTAGATTGCTACTAGACACTCCACCTCAACTTTTTGATGAGCATCCGTCTCAAATCCTAAATTCATTCATTCATTCGTTAGGAAGAGATATAGATATTTCTACTAGATACTTCACCTAAAATTATGGATGAGCATCCATCTCCATTCTTACATTTATGCATTCATTAGAGTTCAACTAAGAATAAGCTTTCAATAGAATCAACATTCATTAACATTAGTGTAAAACTTCATTAATTATTCATGCATTCTTCCTTCATGACTATGTGTGTATGTGAGAGTAACCTTTCACCTATAACCTCATCAGATGAAAGTGTCAATTCAGAATAAGACTCCAGTTATAACACTATTACACTCTAGAGAAAATCATAAATTACATGAAAGCATCATAAGTTGATCGCACATCAATCTATGACAATTCTATTATCATTTAGAATCGATCTCAACCCATTGATCCAAGATACTACAAGAGATAAGACAATTGATTTTCGTAACCAATTAAAATATCCACATAAGAATTTCAACATGAATTGATTCATAACTTCCCTTTTTTGTAATGATCCTCATATCACAAATTCATCAATAATTTACCACAATAATATTTAACTAATCAAATGAATTAATAAACTAACTTCATGTAAACAATACTATTCATTATACTTCCATAATTAAACAATTCCCAATCGATTTCCAAAATAAAGGAATTTAGAGAAAGCATGGGTTCTTGAAGGAATTAAATATATATTCACCTTCAAATCATCAATTAGTCCATAATTCGTCATTATAATGACTTTGAAAATGTTTTACAATCGAACCCAAGCTTAGATCAGAAAGTAAGGTTTTGATCATAGAAGAACTTTATAATCTATTTTTATTTGACTCCTTCAATGAAAGATTAATAAATGATGAAGGATCACAAAACCTTATACTTTAATAATCCCACAAAATGGACTTGAAAACATGAAAAAATTGACCTTGGAACCTTGAAAACCCAACCTCCAACGGAGGTTCCTAGAGAGAGTTTTGGAGAAGAGAGGTTTCTAACTTTTGGGGTTTTAAAGACTTTTAATATTCTAAAAATAAGTTAATATACCTAAAATAACCGTCCTTGTACTTTGAAATACTTGGGTTGAATTTACCAATTCAACCCTCAGTTGGATGAGGCAAAGAACCACTTGCAGGTTCCATCTACGGCTTCCCATCCATGGACCGTGGATGGATTGAAGCCACGTACAGGTCATGCATAATTTTTGTCAGTGGATGTCCGTTTTGGTCCTTGTCCACTTCCATGTTTCACGAATCGTAGATAATCTACTGGCAGTGAATGGGCCTCGTGAACCAGAAAGTTTTGACAGCTTTTTGGGTAGAGTTGGGGTTCTCCTTAAGGACCCCTTGGGTGGTCCTTGGGGATTCGTATCCACACGTTCAACCCCTAAAATTGTTGTTCTATGTATAGGAGTCATTTATACAAGTTTTCACCCTCATACACCACTCCTAACTTCAATGACAAGGCCTTAGATCACACTAGCTCAAAAGACTAGTTTACGGACCTTACAGTCGTTTGTTGTTGTTTGACCTTGAATCTCTTTAAAATAAACCTTAAAAGTAAGTTATCATCATTTCATTAAGTTCTCAATTTCAAACTCACATGTGGATCTCTATTTCATCCTATTTCATTTTAGGGTCATTACATTATCCCCCACTTGGGAACATTCGTCCTTGAATGACACTTAAAAATATTAAAGGTCATAACGAATAAATCCTAGCATCCCAAAAAGCATACAACATCATAAACAATGCACAATAACTAGTAGGAAACATAAACTCTACATTAACAAGCTCAAAACAGAACAAGCAAGTAGGAACTACATCTACCAACTCATTATGCGACAAGACTTCACATTCTCATTTCATTGGAGGAACTTCCTTCTCCAAGTGAAATTATGATCATTAAAACATCATTAGGAAAATTATGCAACTCTTTTAAGGACACATTCAAACATGCTCCACAATTCAACTCATGAAACATTTAGAGAACTTATCATGGATGCATATCAACATGAGGAAACACAATAATGAAAATTCATTCTTCACATTAAACAAGAATTCAACTAAAACATGCATATCATAAGGAAACCATGGAAAAATCATTAACACTCATCACTCCAAAACATGAAACAATATATATGGAATTTTAGATTTCAATCTTGAATAGGAATAAAAGGAAAAGACAATGATACTTTCATGACGTAACTCTTGCTCATTCTGTACCCCACATAAGAAAACAAAACTAAGGTCTACGTAAAGTCAATAAAGGAATCTCAATATAACATTCACAATCATAAGGAACTAACACTTATCAGTACCTTCATCAGAATTAGCTCCCTTGTCCTTGTTTTGAAAGCATAGAAACAACCACTATTAGGAGGGTTAGGAACCATACCATCAATAGAATATGATTGGGGTCTCTTCCTTTGGCCGAGAGTGTTGGACAATATCTCATTTTATGACCTTTCTTCCCATACCAAAAGCATACATCCGTGCCGGCTGGGAACTTTCCCAAATTTTGCTTCCCACACTTGTCACATCTAAATCTCTCAAGAGATGACCATGTCCACTTCCTTATTGAACATTAGAGTTAAACACCATATCCTTGATCCACATGTAATAATCTTGCTTGTAGTACCTCTTTTCGGACATAGGTTAACTTTTTTTATCGTGCCTAGACCTCTTCAACTCCCAATTCCTTTTCCTAAGCTTCGTCTTCTCAATTTGATGAGTGTATTTCATGAGCCTAGAGATATCCATAGCATGATGGAGCATTGACGTACGACACTATTTTTCAACCAAACCGGGCATCCCCATTACAAACTTATTCATCCTTGCCCTAGATTTTTCGACCAAGGCTAGAGCATACTTAGAAATATGGAAGAACTTGAGAGAGTAATTCTTCACACTCATACCCCCTTGACGGAGATTAACGAATTCCAATAAATTTTGTTCCCTCAACTCTAATTGTAAAAATCTACATAGAAAGGTCGTCTTAAACACTTCGCAATCTACCAAGCACGCCCTCACGGGTCTCTCATCTCTCCATTTCTCAAACCGCATATGAGCTACATGTTTCAATTGATAGGCAGGTAGTTCTACCTTTTTTCTAGAAAATACTCTCATGGCATCCCCCCCCCCCTTTAAACACCTCAAAGCCTTGTGGTTCATCATCCACCTTAGAGCCATGGAAGGTAGGGGGATTAATCCTTGTAAAATCAATAATTCTAGAAGGGCGTGTACTTATATTGGGGTTTACCTGGAGTCCAACTTCTTTTTTAGCTTGGGCCATCATGTCTTGATCTTGATCTTGTACCTTCATGAGTTGGGTCAAAGTTTTGAAGGGAAGCCTTATATACACATTGGACATGACCCCTTCATCATTTTGATCATGGGGACTTTAGGAGCTTTGCCACCTTGATGGCTTTAAGGGGGAACCTTCTCATTGAAATGTTCCTCTTGTTCCTTCCTTGCATTAGCCCTTCTTGTATTCATATCCATATAAACACAAAAGAAGCATTAGGAAAAGAACACTTATAGAACTAGACTCTCTCTCACACATGTGTCGCGACTCCTATCGATGAACAAGACTCTACTAGACGTGGCTTGTGACAAATCAATATAAAACCATTTCCAAAACCTTATGCTTTGATACAAAGTTTCTCACACCCAAGAGCACCTTCTAAACGTGACACAGCGTACTTGACCCCGAAGGGGTCTTGTACAAGCCTCTTAGAATTCATTCATCCGATAGGTAGTAAAAATAGTGTGGAATTAAATTTTTTCTCAATAAAACAAACAACCGAATACTCATTTATAAATTAGCGGAAAATTAAGTCTCACATGGCCATCTTAGACACAATCTTAAAAAATAATAGGGAGACAACCCTTTACAATATAAAACAACTATATGTCTATTACATAAAAAAAAGAAACATAATAGATAGCTCTTTGTCCTTAAATACACGAGGACATACCATGTCTTGGAGGAATAATGATCCAAAGTCTTCAACTAGAGAATCCAGTTAGTTACCACAACCTACACTTGTTGTGTAAACACGAAGAATATGGTGTTAGCACAATTAAGTTCTGAGTATGATGACCATGACATGCTTAAAAAGGGGAGACATTTTATTGAAAATCATGTTTTAATGCAATTTTGTCATTTTGTTAAAAATAGAGGCATAATATACGTCACAACCAACATATATCTCACATTCAACATTTGAACTGAATCACATATATATTACCTTTAACATTACCTTGAACCTCCACTTCAAGTAATTCTCAACTTATACCTTGTGCTATCCACACCAAGACAGCACCTAAAGGCCATCAAAGTGAACTAATCATTCATCCTTTCCACCTTTACAAAATAAAGCATAAAGAGACATAAACATCATATGAATCACATCATCACATGAAGGCCAATATATAAGACAACTCTAAGTCATACTTCAGTAATGTGTAAGCAGCATCGCATACTACTACTCACACTAAATACTCCTTTGAAGTCACTATACACAAGACACATTATACAACAAGTGATGACAATGAAGTAACTCATAATACATCCAAGTATAGCATGCATGTTTACATTAAGTACAAGTCAATATTCATCATTAGCTTTCATTGAATTAGGAATATCTTCATTCAATAGACTTTACAAAAACATTCTCAAAAGGTCATTATAAGAGCCCATTCATTTTATTATCATTATAAGGAACATACCATCACCTCTCTCAAATGCTTACTTGTAAAATGCACAGTCGGCGTCCCATTCCACCACCCACAATAAGTAGTACATCTGTTAGAAGACATAGTTCATTACATTCTTTGTTGGGTAAGCCTTAACCGACATAGACCATGTGATAAACTCATGGAATATAGTGTCACCCTCACCGAATAAGGGATCCCTACTTCCCTATGGTAGAGTCATTCTTTTTAGGTTAAGTGGATCCACTAGCTATCATTCTATATGCGCACATAGTTATGAGATAAGGAGGTTGCTACTAGATACCCCAACTCAACTCATGGATGGGCATCCACCTCTAGAGAATTCTACAAGATACCCCTCCTCAACTCATGGATGAGTATCTATCTCATTCAATATCCATTCTTTTGTTAGAATTATTCACCATGGAGTATATAGACATTCATTACTTTCATTCGTTATTATGGAATAATATATTACTACTATACACACCGCCTCAAATCATGTAGGAGTAACCATCTCAAACCCAACATTCATTTATTCATTGGAAAGCTCAAAAGAAATATTTACATTGATACTCGATACTCTGCCTCAACTCCCGAATGAGCATCCGTATCAAATACCACATTCATTCATTCACTCAGAATTATGAAAAAGAATTTCTAATTGACACTCCGCCTCAACTTACGGATGAGCATATTCAGTAGAGTTCAGTTGACAATAACCTTTCAATAGACTAACATTCATCAATAGTAGTGTAGAACGTCATTCATCATTCATTTATTCTTCCTTCATGAGTGTGTGTGTATGTGAGAGTAATTTTTAACCTAAAACGTCATCATTCTTAAATGTTAATCAAGAATATGACTCCAATCATAACACCATTGCACTCTAGAGATAATCATAAAATACATGGAAGTGAACATATCAACCATAAGTGGATCACACATCAATATATCACGATTCTATATCAATTAAAATCAATCTCAACCCATAGATCCAAGATACTACAAGAGATAACACAATTGACATATTTAAGTAACCAATTCAATTATACACATAAGCAATTCAACATGAATTTGCTCATAACTTCTCTTCATAGGTCATGATCCTTATATCATCAATACATAAATAATTCACCACAATAAGGCATAAATAATGACATAAATTCGTAAACTAACTTCATGCAAACACATACTATTCATTATACTTCCATAATTAACAAATTTTGAAAATAGAGTTTTTAGAAAGCATGTGGTCTTGAATAGTTTCAATAAAAATTCACCTTGAAATCATAAATTATACCACATATGATCATTATAATGTCTTTGAAAATGTTTTACAATCTAACCCAAATTAGATTAGAAAGTAGGATTTTGACTATTAAAAAACTTAAAAAACTCTTTTTATTTGACTCCTTGAATGAAATATTAATCAAGTATTAAGGATTAACATCACTTATAGTTGAAGAATAAAAAAAATTGAATTGAAAAATTGAAGAAATTGACCTTGGAAACTTGAAAACCCCGGCTCCAATGGAGGTTCCTTGAGAGAGAGTTTAGGAGAAGAAAGGTTTCTGAAAATCATAATTTATAAAATAAGTTTTTCAATTTTAATACTCTTTAAATATGTTAATAGACCTGAAATAACCGTCCATGCACTATAAAAATACTTTGGGTGAATTTACCATTTCACCCTTCACTTGGTCGAGCCAAAGACATAATATAGGTGCCATGTACGACTCCCCATCCACAGACCATGGATGTGTTGATGCCATGTACCAATGTTACATAATTTTTGTCAGAGTCTGTCCATTTGAGGCCTTGATCCACTCCCAAGGTTAACGAGCCGTAGATCAATCTACTGGTCGTGAATGGGTCTCGTGAACCAGGCTGTTTTGATAGCTTTATGGGTAGAGTTGGGATTCTCCTCAAGGACCCCTTGTGTGGTAGTTTGGCATTTATGTACCCAGAAGTTTAACCCCTAAACATTTTTTTCTATGTATAGAAGTCACTTCTATAATTTTTCACACTCATACAACATTCTAAAGGTCAACGACAAGGCCTTAGAACACACTTGCTCAAATGACTAGTTTTCAGATGTTATAGTCATTTTTTGTTGTTTGACCTCAATTCTCATAAACTTAAAAATCCATTTCTCATAATTTTTATCAAGTTCTCAACTTCAAACTCACATGAGGATCTAGTTCTTCTTATTTAATTTTAGGGTCGTTAGAACGTTCCGGTATAATAACAGCTAGGGTTTTGGTTCCATGAGAGGACAAAATACTTGACATTATTATGTAACTTGAGAATTATGAAATTGTACGTTGGTCATAAATGTTGAAGATATTGTATATGTTAGGTATATGAATGTGTTTATTTTCTTACTTGACTTGCTTATGTTACACTTAGTGGGTTAGTCGTGTGATCTTTCCAGTACTCTCTTGTTATGTACTAATACTGCACTTACTCTTATTTTTGTTGAGTACGGGGCATCTTCAAGCGGCTATTTACAGACCTCACTTAAAAGACCAGTGATTGTTTGAATTCAAGGGTGAGTCAACTCTTCTGGGCTGGCATGAGTTCTTCTTTCATCTCTGTCCACCTTTCTGACTTAGACTTGTTCTAGTTAGTATTAATTAATTATTTTGAGGTAGTATCCCTTCGTGTTTAGATTTGTTGAACTTTAGATGTTTTGGTACATTAACTTTCAGGTTCTAGGCATTACTTCTGCAGTGCCAGTTTTATTGTTATTATTCCGTTGGAGTTTATATGAACTCCGTATTTCTTTCCTTACTATTTAAGTTGCTTACATAACTTAAATGTATTAGTTTGTCTTATTTGTTTGGTTTGGGTTGTAGTAGTGGTTTTCCCATTAGAGAGTTAGTGTGAGGCAAGTCACGATGGTGGGGGTTGTGACAGCTTGTAGCCAGCGAGGATGAGGTTTCTCTTGGTGACCAACTATTAATGATTCAAGAGTTTCAGCCACATCCAGGGTGTAGGCTCGGGTCATGATATTTTTGCACCGATTTGAACATAGAAATCCAAGGTAAAATATGACAAATATTGTTTGTCTATACAATTTGTCAATATTTGGCAAATATTTTTGACAAATATCTCAAATTCCCAAATACTTTTAAAAACTAGGATTTGAGCCAAATCTCATTATTTGGTATCTTAAAAAAGCTCAAATTCTACACCAAACTTTTATCTTTCACAAAATCACCCTCTAGTTTTGTGTCTATATTACAAAAGTTTTACGTGAACACCAAAATAGTGATGAAATATTTAGTGAATATGAAAGTGATGATATGGTTGTTGATGAAAATAATGAACAATCGGATCAGGGTAACAAAATAATGTGCTTTGTCTACTTCACGTTGTATGGAATTATGTTGGTCACACTTACTCCAAACTATAACATTGCCCAGTGGCATGGACACTACTTGTTATTTGTTGTAACGAAATCCAATTGACTTGTAACACAAACTTATCGTTACTTTTGATATTTTTTAAAATTTATGGGTATAAATCATATATTTTTTCTAAAAAGTGAAATAGGTTTCTCAAATACTATGATCAAATAAATGGTGAAATTTCGCCTAACTTTTCACCCAAATAATATTAGAAAAAATATTTACAATTCTATGATCAAACACTAGCTCTGAGTCACGTCGACATGGGAAGGTGTGTTTATTATATTTTAAATATTCACGATATAAAAGGACACCCTTAAAAGAAACATTTGTTTCGAGAGCTTCAATAGCTTAACTTATACTCTTTTTTTTAAATTTAAGGTTACAAATCAATAAAGACACTTGAAACATAGTAACACGACTAAATCTCAATTCTAAACTTCCTATGGTCTTTGAGATCAGACTTGGATTGTTCCTTAATCTCTCAGTATTTCATCCTACGGAAATGGATCCAAATGTTCTTACATTAAGTGAAATGCATCAAATTTAGTCCACCATTACTATTTTGATCCAATCATACCCTTATTACTTAATTTCCCATAAATATTCTTAATTCTCACAAAAATAACCAAAAAAAAAATGAATAAGTACATATTGGGACTTAGGACAAACCCCTGAAGTACATATTTGGTCTAATTTTGGAGCATAATTGGTATTTCTATAAGGAGCATATAAACACTTATTTTGAGAAAAAGGCACTTTTTTAAATAAATGTGTTTGGCAAACCTGTAAAAGTGTTTTTCGATAGAAGCAGAACTAGTTTTTCTGCTGCTTGGAAGAAGCTAAAAATTTCTGCTTCTTAAAAAAGAAAAATTAGAAAATTAATTTTTTTCAATACTAAAATGCCTCTTCAATATATAATAAAAGATATATGTATATCCTATTACTTAACCAACATATCTCATATGTTCGATTAAGTTTCAGTTAATCTTTTTATTTTTTATTTTTATGTAACAAGTTTTATATTTTATTTTCCATTTTGTATTATTATTTTATTTATTACTTATGTAGTTTTTATAAAACTAGAAAAATAAGAACGTAACAACAATATTTTTGTAATATTAGGAAAAAAGAAAAAAAATAACAATTAATGATTTCTACTCTTCAAAAAAATGTATAATATTGATTCAAAATTTAAATATGAACATATATTTTTATAAAAATAAATTTAATTTTTTTAGTAAATGTTAACACTCGTTTCTTTTTATAAAATATCTTAACACCAAAAGTAGATTAATATTTTCCCTTAATAGTAATTTGACTCCCAAAAGGGCTTTACGAAAAAGATTAGTCAAATACATTTTACTTGTAAATAGGACTTCAAATGAATTAGTCAAACACTAATTGATTTTTCAAAAATAAGTTTCGGAAAAGATATTTTTTAAAAGTGATTATGAAAATAAGCATTTTTAATAATAATACCAAAAAACTTTTAATCTATAACTTCATGTATATGATAGTTTGCAAAGTTGCATTTATCAACTAATTTAATTGAATGAAGTGTATTTTTCATCAATTTTAACAATAATACCAAATGACTCTTAATCTATATATATTTTCCATGTAAAGAAGAATGAATAGTCTACCAATAAAAAAAATAAAAAGAAAAGTTATTCGGTAATCAAGGGACAAAATATAATTCTCCCTACACTAAAATTCAGTCAAAATAGTTTTAGGACTATTAAATTAATGAAATTCTCCTGTATATATTTTAAGTAAAGAATAATAAATAATTTTGACAAAAATAATCAAATATAATAAATATTGTTTTTCTATAGAATTGAAAAATAATCAGTAGCTTCATCACATCTTCGCCTATATAATGTAGAAAAAGCATGATGATTTTGCACTCACTATAGAAAATAAATTAGGTTAATCAAAATGACTCCATACCCAATATCTTTCACAACATTTCTTGCTTTGGTTTTGATAATTGTTTCTTTTGAAAATGGTTACGTTATATCTTTGATCCCCATTGAAGATTATGATCCCCCAAGAGCAAGTCATTGTCATAATAATGATGAATATTGGATTTGTCCACCCCATAAGGAGAACATGTATCTAATATGCTAAAGCAATGATCAATCATTACAGATAAATTACCTGTAAAATCCGAGCATGATTCTCCAACTTGGCAACCTATTCTAGGGTGACAACGTGTTCCAAGGTGGCATAAAATACCACCACCACCAAACACGAGTAAATCAATTCATACATGTTCTAAAAAATTATATATTTCCATCTTCTATATGATGGTTTGTTGGATAATTAGTGAATTTCAATTTCAATAATAAAATCTTTCTTTCTCCCTCTCTCTTTCTAATTATTATTCCAAAAGCATCCTTTATTTTGATCTTAACAAGAAATTTTAGTTGAATAATTAATAATTTGATTAAAGTTAAATTTAATTTATACACTAATGGCAATGGTGTAAAGGCTTAATTTATACATTATCACTTTTAGAGGCAAATTATATTGAAATTAATAAATAGTGTTAAATTATTTATCGACATTAATTAAGTGTAATTAAAACTAATATTGTTAAAGACTTTGGGGACATATACAAAGAGTGATATTGTCTCTATTAATTGCCACTAATGATCTTTTTTGATGTAGTGTATTGATAAGTCCACGAGTTAGACACATTTAGGGAAACATTTTGGTAGATTTAGTGTCCTAAAATGCATATTTTTTTTTATCAATAACGGATGAAAAACCTTATGTTTCAGGTATTTAGACTTGGAGACAAAGCATAAACACCTTTGAGTAAAATGGAACAAGGTAGTTGAAAGAATGAAAAAAAGATGGCCTAAGGATCGCCTAGCCAGTTAGTTGAGTCACCAAATGGCCTCGTCCTCGCCTAACGTTCCAGCGTGCAACGCCCTGAATGAGAGAATTAAGTCTGAGATAAAAAGGAGTAGTTTGTGTGTCGCCAAAAAATTTCGTGAAGCTGTACTATATCGTCCAATGTTTTAGCACGCGAAGATGGTGAAGGCGAAAGCAAGACAGCGATGAAATATACCAAAGGTTGGATCGCCGAGTTGATCGATTATCATGTCTAACTACGTTGAGTGGTCCTTCGCATCACAAATTTTCGAAACAATAAATACTCGTTGAGAATAGTAATTAGAAATAAGACTTTAGTCTGTAGACTTTGATTATTCAAATATTTCAAAAATCTATTTATTATAATTTTTGGGAGATTTTATTCTTGTGCTCTGAATATTTGAAGGTTTCCAACTCTAAGAAATTGGAAGTGGGTCTTGAAGAATCTTTATCTTTGACGTGTGTAAAGGCATTTTCTGTTGTACCCAATTGATGGAAATATTTTTCTATATCGATTTCTATCTATTTACTATGTCTAGCCGTCAATTGTTGGGGTAAGATTATGTAAATATGAGTTGAATTTACTATTGGGTCTTGCTAATTAATAGTGAATTTGTTGTTTGAATTTGATTTCTTTCCGTAGTTGTGTATGACCTTGATGGGATGGTAGTTGCAAATATTATTTCATCTTAGTGTCTTTGGCTTGCTCGAGAGAGTGGTCTAAAACTACTAAATCAATACACTATGGTTATTGGGTTGACTTGGCTTCAGCTTGAGAAAGTGAATCCTAAATCCCCTCCCACACTTTAAGCTCGAGAGAGTGAATGGGATTAGGCAAAATGAACTCACTCTCTATTATTTGTTTTACTTGAAACTTAACTCTTAGGAAATACTTAGTTCCCTTATAACTTTTGAGATGTAAAACCAACTCATTAGTCTTTCCTCAACTTTAAGCATGAGCCTTAAAACAAAGTAAAAATGTTTATTTAAGACTATTGAGAACATTAAGAAATTAATTTGACTTGCTTCTTAACTTTTAGACTTGACTCTTAACTTTTTTGACTTTGATCTTAACATTCTTTGAATTGTATTATGGATTCAACGACCATGATCTCGTGTTTATGGATGATTTCATGATGTTTGATGTACTTTAGAGTATTGGAATCAACTAGAAATTGTAGGTACGTCACTTAGGAACTCATACGAAAAGATGGGGGGGGGGGAATGTCCTTAGAGGCTCTGACTTGTGCAGCGTGCCATGCCCTATCAACTCAGGTTGCCCTGAGGAGCTCTGGCAGGCGCGGCACCCCAGGGCTCCTCTGACAGTATTTTCGACTTTTCTTCTTTGATTTTTAATTCTAAACTTTCTTAACTCCCATCGATATCACCCGAATCAGTTAATATCACTAAAATCCTCAATACCCAATAGTCTGGACTCGTAAAACAGCCCAGAAACACAAATCAAACAACCAAAGATATACTACAACTCAACAAAGAAGAATTCTATAGTTTTTTCATCAAGAACTTCAATGTTCATCATTCAATTTACTCTAATTGCGCTGAATTAAACACATAGTTGTGTGGGTGGAAGAACCCAACACAAAAAGATTTCATAAATTTTAAAGGGATCACCCTCGATAAAACTCACTTAACGATCTTGGCGAAATCTTGGTCTTTTCTCTTTTCTCCTTCTTCTCTTCTCTTTTCTCCCGATCCCTAAGCGTATTGGATCTTCTAAACTGTCTTAAGGATTAATTCACCCCTAAATAACCCTAAAAATAAATTAGGAAATAGTAGGGTGAAAAGACCACTTTACCCTTACTAAAATCCGGATTGGGTTTTCCTCAATCCAACAACTTAACTTCCGATAGGCATATCATACAATATTGAAATTACGCAAACTGGGTGATGTTCGAAAGAACTCTTAAAGGTCTTTCTAATCATTTAAAGAATTGGCCCTAACTCATCCTAAGCTATTAGTTATGGCTGTTTGAAAATGACCAAAAAATTACTTTTACACATAAGAAATTTTCCAGATTTCTCATATTCTTTCAAAAAATAACTATTCTTAGTTTCTTTTTTTTAATCATAGTTATTCCGGTTTATAAGATGTTACAATATCCCCCCTTGGGAACATTTGTCCTCGAATGAGAACATTTTCACCAAGCTAAGGGTAGTAACATCATTTCAGCATTCAATCAAACAAAAGAAAGTAATACATGCTTACACATCATATAATATATTATTAAAAGTGAGAAACCTCAAGTTGCAAAGCTAAATTACCATTTTATCCCTATACTAAATTACAATATTATACAATATCCAATCAAATCAAATATTAAATATGCCTAAATTGATAATTCAGTTGATTCACTTATTGTTAAAATAAAGTAGGAGAATGAAGAGTTGTAAAAATAATTAATTTTATAAAGTTACTACGAAAAGGTATTGGAGAAACTTTTCGTTTCTCTATCAATCTATTTTAGGTGTAATTTTTGTCATAATGTGTATTAATACCACACCTCCACTATCTAATCATTAATCTTCACACCTTCATAATCTTCCCACACTCTCAAGAAGTTAATGGCATAATTATGATACCTTTTGATTTTACTCTATGATATCCTATAAATTGTGGTATTTGACACAAAAATCTATAAACTGAAGATATTTAGGTACACTTTAGGGAAAAAATTGTCTATATTTCTATTGTTTTTATCCTTTAGTGTATATTAATATAACTTTTAGCTTCCGCTCGTAATATTGATTGTTAATTCTCCTTATCTTTGTTTTTTGCATACAGAAAGGAAATGTGTACAAATTGTCAGATTTTCTAATGGAGATCACAACGAGAGAAGGGATGTTCAAGTCTTCATGGAGGTTGAAATCAATTTTAATTTCTGTATTATATTCATGCTTTAGATAATATATTTTTTTTTAATGTATATTTACTATTATTTTTAAAAAAATCCTTGTTATCAGATTAAATATCATATTTTTTCCTATTGTTTTTTAACATGTCATGACATCAAAAGAGAATTATTAAGAAATTGCAATCGAAGTTTGTAATTGAAGATGTTTTGATCTAATATATACTCAGCAATTAACACAATATACCGCTAGGAGTGTAAATCACATCTACCCAACAGTTTGATGCAATGTTAATTAATTTTGTTTAGCTTTGGTTGCATGTTATACTATTATTGGTTTGGCAATTTTCTGTTAAAAAAAATTATTAGGTTGTAGAATTCACAATTTATAATGTGTTTTAGTTTCTATTTGAGGAATCAATTATTAAATTGGCAATGAGAAAATTGTCTTTCAGGATTTAAATCGTAGGTTCAGATTCATGATTGAGAAAGGATTTTTTCAAGTGCAATTTGAAATTTTCTACTATTCTTAAATCTAATTATAAAGAATTTTTAAATTATTTTGTTTGATTAAATATAGTTCTTATAAAACATAACATGATAATCATGTTTCAATTTTAAAATCTATCGGTAGTTCAATACAAACTTTATAAAATAGAAATATAATTAAAAACTAATCTAATCGAACAATTTCTTAAAATTCATCCTTTAACTATGATTCTCCAAATTAACAAATCTGCAACTTGAGATGAGAGTTTTAGATAAATTTTACCGCTTTCAAGTGTTGCTTGTCATGACATCATAAATATTGAAGGGATGTCACTAATTAACGACTTTAATTTTGTGAAGTGAAGAAGGGGGTTACAGTTTAAAATAATGTGAAATCATCTTATATCTGAGTATACGAGAAATCAGATTTTAAATGNTCAACAAGGAAGGGAAAGTTCTCTGTTGAGCTCATCCGGTATTTGTAAAGCATGAAGTTATTTGGCGATATTGATTCCAACAACTTAAAGGCTGCTATAGATACTTATCAAGCCCTCATTTACCATTCCACCGCGCTCCCTAATCAAACGCAACTTCATACCCCAGGGATACTCGAACCCAAGATCTTTGATTAAAGATGAAGAAGTACTTGTCATTCCATCACAATCCCTGGTACTCGTTTGTTACCTTTAGGTGTAAATAATTCAAGCCTAGACATCTGATATTTCAAAAATATATGAGTGTAAGGAGTAGAGCTATTAACACAAGCTGGCTTGGATTGAGCGGGCTAAAGATTTCAACAGCCTAGCCAACCCAACTATTCATTTGAAAAGGCCTCCAAATGTACTAGCTCAATTGAGCCCTAAGCGGGCCAGCGTGAGCTAGCACTAAATTGTTATTTTTTTAAGAAAAATGTATGAAGGTTATTTTTTTAGGAGGAAATCTTTTAAATGTAATTGTGTATTATTATTGTTGTTTTAATTGTTAAAGATTAAAGAATAAAATGTATAAAAACCTATATCCTTATTTGTTAATCTTATCTGAAGAGCTAAAGCCGTCAAATTTCTTCTCATAGAATTATATTATGTGTTATACAATGTGTTACTCCATAAAGTACTTCTTTGTCTTTGGTTTGGTAAGTTAAAGTCTTCAAAAATTTCAATAAAAGTAGAAAAAAATTGAGTACAATATTATTTATTTATTGCACCATAAAGTATCATTTACATTCTTATATGTTTTTATCTCTGGAGATATGTGTCTAAGGACAATATTTATTACTTAGTAAGATATTTATTTATACGGTTATACCAAAATTTTATTGGTTCGTATAAAACTTGTATAAAATTTCTAAACAAACTTTTTTTAATTTGCATTTTGTTTGTTGTTGTTTAAGAAACTAGTTCTTGACAAGTGTTTTGCACGTCAATGTCACGAATATATATATATATATATATATATATATATATATATCATTATTTAATATCAAATTTCTAATTGTCCATCATTATATTGAGGGCCTTTCAAAAGCAATAAGCATTTTATTGCATACTAATATTATAATTTTTTAAAGACAAAATTAAATATAATCATAATCGTAACAAATATTATATTAAATATAAATATATCATAATATTTGTTGCATCTATACCACATATTTGTTCTCAAAAATACAAATAATAGACTCTCTAAACATTGTGCAAGCCTAAGTTAACAAGTTAAAACATGAGACACACATGTCCAGGATTAGTAGAATAACATAAAAAGGAAGAGAAGTTACACTATTTTTAGTGATATCATGAATTAAGTGAATAAAAGTTAGAAGCTTAACCCATTTGACTAAATCATATTCTACCCATGTTTTTATGGGTCAAATATGGGTATCAACTCATATTTTACCCATGTGAAAAGTCACTCATCCAACTCATTATAATATTGGCGGGTTGGGTAGGTCACCAAAATATGGGCTCATTTTGCCGGCACTATTAGTGAGTGTGGCTGACCTAGTGGAGGATCCTTTGTAAATTCTATCTTTTTTTGTCAAATAGAAGCCTGCATTGATGAATTCTATTTATTTTCCTGACTCTCCATCCTTATCATCATCTTCATCTGAATATCCATGTGTATCGACTGTAATTGGGTCAACAATTTAAAAAACAAGGTTTTGTTGAAGGATAATTATAAACGATATTAAAATTCATAATACAAAAGTCTAGTAGTCTTAAAAGTGCTAAGAAGAGAATTTTGTACCTTTATCTGTATTCTCTACGGATTAGAAGAGATGTGGATATCTCTTCTTGATATCCTTCTCAGCTTCCCAAGTTGTTTCTTCAACAAATTGGTTCCTCTGAAGGACCTTGACTGATGCCACTTCCTTAGTCCTCAACTTGCAAACTTGCAGATCCAAAATTTGAACCGGAATATCCTTATAGGATAAGCTATCCATAATCCCAACATTCTCAATTGGTACAATCAAGGAAGGATCACCCAAGCACTTCTTAAACATAAACACATGGAATACGATATGAACCGCCAACCCTTTTGGAGATTATGTAAGGGACCATATACCGGGGACTAAGTTTCGCCTTCTTACCAAACCTCATTACCCCCTTTCATAGGTGAAACTTTCAGATACACCCAATCGTCCACCTCAAACTCTAACGGCCTTCTCCTAACATCTGTGTAGGACTTTTGGCGACTCTGTGTCACTTTCAGTCTCTCTTGAAATCAATTTAACGTTATCCATGGATTGGTGAACTAAGTCTGGTCCTATTAACCCTACTTCACCAACTTCATGGAGCCATTTGGATGCTCGAATGGTAACTGTTGTAGTAAGCGAACTCAATGAGAGGTATGTGATCATCCCAATTCCTTTTGAAGTAGATCACACAATCCCTCAACATATCTAAGAAGGTCAGGATAGTATGCTCTGTTTGTCCATCCATCAGAGGATGAAAAGCAGTGCTTAAGTTCTCCTTTGAACACAAAACTTTCTGGAAAGAATTCCAGAATTGTGCAGTAAATTGTGCACCTCTATCTGAAATAATGGAGACCGGAACTCCATGAACTCTCACCACCTCTTGAAGGTAAAACTTAGCTAAATCCTTGGTCTAATAGGTTGTCATTACCAGAAAAAAATGGGCTGACTTAGTCATTCTATTGATAATCACCCAAATAGAATCATGCTGCCTACAAAAATCTTTGCAAGTCTGTGATAAAGTCCATATTAATCATCTCCCACTTCCATTCTGGAAGTTCTATAGTCTGAGCTAACCCTCCAGGCCTTTCGTGTTCTACTTTCTCTTGTTGACAATTTCGGCACTTGGCAACAAACTCATCAATGTCTTTCTTCATGCCCTCCCACCAATATACCTCTCTCAATTCGCGGTACATCTTGGTGGCACCTGGACGAATGATATATCTGGAGCTATGAGCCTCCTCTAGGATCCTCTCTTGGAGTCCATCCACCCTAGGTACACACAATCTACGTTGGTAGTTCAGCACACCATCTCCCCCTTATTCAAAAGCCAATATTGTTTTCTTATAAACATTCATCTTCAAATCAAGAAAAATGGGGTCTTGGTCATGTTTCTCTTTCACCTCTGACACTAGTGATGAATCAGCCCCATTAGTCATCACTATCCCTCCTTCTGTGGAATCCATAAATTTGACTCCCAGACATGCGAGCATGTGCCCATATTTAGCTAACTCCCTTTTTTATTCTTCAAAATGGGCGATAATCCCCATGGATAACCTATTTAAGGCATCAACAACTACATTATCCTTACATGGGTGGTAAAGCATACTCATGTTGTAATCCTTGAGTAAATCTAACCACCTCCTTTGTCTGAGATTGAGTTCCTTCTGGGTGAACATATATTGTAGGTTATTGTGATCAGTGAATATATCCACATGAACTTCAAACAAATAGTGACGCCGTATGTTGAAGGAAAAAACCATATCGGCCAACTCTAAGTCAGGGTTGGATAATTCTTCTCATGAACCTTAAACTGTCTGGACCCATAAGTTATAACATTTTCATTCTGCATAAACACACATCCCAAACCCACTCTCGATGCATCAAAGTACACAACAAAACCTTGAGTACCCTCTGGTAAGGTCAAAACTGGAGCGCAAGTTAATCTCTTTTAAATTTCTGGAAGCTTTTTCTCACAAGCTTCAGACCATTGAAACATAACTTTCTTCTGAGTTAGCTTGGTCAAAGGAGTCGATATAGATGAAAAACCTTCAAAAAGTCTCCTTTAATAGCCAGCCAAACCCACGAAACTCCATATATATGTTGGAGATGTGGGTCTAGGCCATTACTGAACTGCTTCTATCTTTTGGGTGTCAACTGTAATCCCGTTACAGGAAACAATGTGGACAAAGAATGCCACAGACTTTAGCCAAAACTCACACTCGGAGAACTTGGCATATAACTCATTCCTTATCTTTCAAACTGTGCAGAACAATCGTGAGGTGACTGATATGATCTTCTTCATTCCTTGAATAAACCAATATGTCATTAATGAAGACGATGACAAACAAATCTATATAAAGTTTGAAGACTGTTCATACGATCCATGAATGCTCCTGGTGCATTTGTCAAACCAAAGGACATAACTAAAAACTCATAGTGCCCATACCTGGTTCTAAAAGCTATCTTTGGAATGTCACATTCCCTAGTTTTCAACTGATGGTTGCTTGATCGAAGATCTATTTTCGAGAAATTAGAAGCACCTTGAAGCTGGTCGATAAGATCATCTATCCTTGGAAGAGGATAGTTATTCTTGATGGTCACCTTATTCTATTTGCGGTAGTCTATACACATCCTAAGGGAACCATCCTTTTTCCTTACAAACAAGACTGGAGCGCCCCAATGTCAGACACTTGGTCGAATGAAGCCTTTATCTAACGAATCTTTCAATTGTTCTTTTAGCCTTTTTAACTCTGCTGGTGCCATTCTGTATGGCAAAATAGAGATAGGATGAGTATCTTGGATGATGTTTATGTCGAAGTCTATCTCTCTTTCAGGAGGTCCTCTGGGTATATCATTAGGAAAGACTTCTACGAATCTTTCACTTTAACTGACTGAAGGGAAGATACCTCAGCACTTGATTCATTAACTCTGACAAAGTGATAGATACACCCCTTTGAAACTAACTTTCTCGCCTTAAGGTATGAAATAAAATGACCATTAGGAACTGCTGAGCTACTACTCCACTCATGATTGGGTCATTAGGAATCTGAAACTTGACAACTAGTGTTCTACATTCTATTGACGCATAACAGGTATGAAGACAGCCATACCTAGAATGACATCAAAATCTACCATGTATAACTCTATTAGATCATCCATGGTGTTGTTGTAATTGATGGAAATTGGACAATCACGATAGACTCTTTCCACTAGAATATACTCCTCTACAAGTGTAGAAACACTGAAAGGTTCACAAAGATTTTTCAAGAAGAATCTCAAAATTATTTGCAAACAAAATTATTTGCAACATACGGGGTTACAAAATATAAACTTTCTCCTGGGTCTACCAAAGCGTAAACATCAAAAGTAAAGACTTTGATTATACCCATGATAACATCTGGAGAGTTTTCTTGCTCTTGGCGGCTAGTGATTGCATAGAGACGGTTTGCCCATCCGCCAGTACCAGAAGTGGCTCCCCTAGGTGCAGCCCGGTCTGGTGGATCAAGTAATGAAGATTGGGCTCTACTGCACGGATTTTCACCGCCCTGCTTATTCTTGGGACGCTCTTTCATGTAGTTCCCTTCTTTACCACATTTGAAACAACCCGAATGAGCATCACGACAATTACCAGCGTGGTTCCACATCTACCACACACAAGAGCCCAACTACCCCCTTGCCACACTACCTTGGGACTGGTCTGGTCTAGCCTTAAAGTTTTGCAAATTCTGACCATTATATTCACATCTGTTTCGAGGTGCAGGTGCACTAGCAGGCGATGGTGCATGCCCCTTTTGTTTCTGAAATTATGGTCGACTTGAACCACCCTTGTGTTGCCCAGACTCATTCCCAGTTTTTTATTGTTCCTTTACTCCGCTCTATCCCTCAACTTCTCCTCTTCAACTTGTTGCACATAGACCATTAACCTTAAAATGTCCATGTCCCCAATCAAAATTGCAATCCTACCTTCTTTGCTTGAAGCACGGCCCAAGCCAGCAATAAACAAGCTCATTCTGCTCCTTAACCATCTCAGGAGCATAGCGAGATAGTTGGGTGAACTTCAACCCATACTCATGCACACTTAGCAAATCCTTCTTAAGGATGAGGAACTCGTATACCTTTTCCTCTCTTAGTTCTCAGGAAAAGAAGGCCTCTTCAAAACAATCCCAACTCACAAGTGGTGCATCTTCACCTCTACCTTCCTTCCACTGATCAAACCAAGTCCTACCAATGCCCTTGAGTTGATAAGCATCTAGCTCAACGCTCTCAGCGTCAACAACATGCATCACCTCAAACACCTTCTTCACCTCTTCTACAAAGTATTCTGGATCCTCAGTAGTGCTTGAACCAATGAATCTAGGGGGATTCATCCTCCAAGAATTCCCAAATCCTTGAAGATTCAGCCTTTTCTTGTCGAGCTCCTCTTTGTTTCCTGACTTGGTTGGTCACAACTTGGCTTAACATCCGGATAGCCTCACGGAATTCAGCATTGGTGACTTCTCCTTGAGGTTTCACATTCGGTTCATTCGGTACCTCTTGATCTTCGACATACCTTCTGGCTGGTCTACCTCTGACTGCTCTTCATGGAGACATGATGATCTGAAACACGTTCACACACGAATTAGAAAGAAACTTTTTAGAGATAAAACTCTAACGCACTAAAGGAATTCTGAAAGAAGTGAGAAATTTCTAAATGTTGTAGCCTCCTAATCATAGATGTGGTGCACCTCACACCAATGACTATGACTCTACAGATACGGCTTCATAGACTCCTTGGGACTCTTAAATCTTGTGCTTTGATACGAAGTTTGTCACGCCCGAAGCCTACACCCTTGACGTGGCTGGCATCCAATATCCATTGCTGGCCTTGAGCAGACCCTTGTTCTGGCTCACTTAACTCAGCAGAAGACTTGACTTAACTGAAATAAAAAGCTGGAACATTCTCATGAGAAAATACTTTAAATAATTATCTTGGCAAAAATGGAACTCTAGTCTCAAAGTTAAAAAAAATCTGACATGTAATATAAAAGAGAATAAATCTGAATTCTTTGACTATCTATCTTCCTATGAAGCCTATACTACTAATAAGATGAATATTGAGACAAACCCACAATATTCTATAAAGAAAATATGGGGAAAAAAGATATTAAAGAGTCCTCCGTAATGCAAGGAGGTTCACCACTGACTCTGAATGCTCAAGCTAAATCAAAGAGGCATTGGATGTTGATACTGGTTACCTGCGTCCGGATCATAAGATGATGCAGGCCAACATGCATTAGTACATTGAATGTACGAGTATGCTAGATGGAATTCTAAACAACTACTATTAAGCTTGAAAGGATTAAGAATGAACTTACCTTGGCTTTGGTCAACTCAAGAATTCATAACTCAATATACAGTAGTAAAGATGCATGCAATATATATAAAGCTTGTATAACAGTGTAAACACTTAGTTCATTAAAGGAAATGCAATAAAAACTCAACTTTACTTATATATGAAAGTAGTATAGTTTCTATGGAAGATTTTCTAACCGACAACCATCACTATGAGCCTAAGCGATGGTACAATGTCTTACCTCACATTGCAAGAGGATTGTCCTATACTTTGTCATCGGTATAGTACCTGAACTACTAAGTGTATCCACTAGTCTATGCTTAAAGTCACTAACGAATCATCTAAAAAGTATGATCCTATATCTATCCATGCTGGCTAAATGGTGTATAGAGACTTGACTTTATATCAGCTCGTGTCCCCATATCGGTGCTCAATACTACTCCCAAAATACTTAGCTCATATGTTTTTAAAAAAACATCTTCTGTGGTAGTTAATATTTCAAACTTAGCTTTAAAAGCTCTCTTGGAAATCATAGTTCTATTTTCTAAAACTAGCCTAAGGCTCTATGGAAGTGTAGCTTCCTTTCTTTCTCAAAATGTGAAAACATTTATACTCTTAGGGACTACTTAGTTCCCTTATAGCTTTCGAGAAACGAACTCATTATTTGCTCTTTGCTTTACTTGAAACTAAAATCTTAGGGAATACTTAGTTCCCTTATAACATTTGAGATACTTAAACTGAACTCATTACTCTTTGCTCAACTTGTAGCATGAGCCTTAAAAAAAGTAAAGATGTTTGTTTAAGTCTCTTGAAAACTTTAAGAACTCACTTTGAGTTGCTTCTTAACTATTAGACTTGACTCTTAACTTCTTTGACTTTGATCTCAACTTCCTTGAATTGGATTATGGATTCAAGGACCATAATCTCATGTTTATGGATGATTTTATGATGTTTAGATGTACTTTAGAGTGTTGTAATCAACTAGGAATTGTAGGTACAACACTTAGGAACTCGTACAAAAAGATGAGGAAAAATTGGATCTCGAGGTGACCCTGGCGTTGTGAGAGGCGCGAGGCGCCAGAGCCTGAAGAACAGAGACTGTCCTGAGAGGATCTGGCTAGCGGCGCGCCAGGCTTTTTCAGACAAAGGCTGCCCTGAGGGGCTCTCGATGGCACGGCGCCCCAAGGCTTGTCACCGGGATTTTGGACTTTTCTTCTTCGATTTTCAATTCTAAACCTTCTTAACCCCCATGGATCTCAACCCAAATATGTAGGATCACTAAAATCCTCAATACCCAATAGTTTAGACTCATAAAACAGCCCGGAAACACGAACCAAACAACCAAAGGTATACTACAACTCAACCAACATGAATTCAATGGTTTTTCATCAAGAACTTCAATGTTCATCCTTCAATTTACTCTATTTGCGCTGAATTAAACATAATATTGTGTCGGTAGAAGAACCTAACATAGAAAGATCTCACATACCTTAAAGGGATCACTCCCGACGAAACTCACTCAACGATCTTGGTGAAATCTTTGTCTTTTCTCCTTTTTTCTTCTTCTCTTCTCTTTTCTCCCAAGCCCTAAGCGTATTCAATCTTCTAAAATCTGACTTCAGGATTAATTTTACCCCTAGTAAACCTTTTAAATAAATTAGGAAATAGTAGGGTGAAATGACCACTTTACCCTTACTAAAATCCGGATTGGTTTTTCCTCAATCCTCTTGATTTATAGTTGATTGAATAGCCAACTCATGTCAAAAGCCTAAGTTTGGGGCGTTGTGAAAATGGAAGGCAAGACAACAAGTGTAAGAAAAGTCTCCTTTAACCCATGGTGTTGAACAGAAGGTATATTTAAATTTAGTGGTGAAATTGAAATTCTCATGATGGCTAAGCTTTTGCAAATGATAAATTTGGCTTTTGTTCTTAATGATAAGCACAGTTTTAAACCCATTACTAAATAATTTGACCATTGTTTTATATGTATTATCACACATAAGTTGTTATCTATTCATATATGATAATTATGAACTAATTGTATATGGATTGTATTAACACAAAAATATGTTGATTAGGTTTTTAATTCAATAATTTGCTTAGTAAGAAAAATAATAAACCAAGATTATCTTTTCGTTGTGTGCTCATTTATACTCCCTCCGTCGACTATTGTTTATCGTGGTTTCTATTTATAGATTTAAAGTATAACTACTTTGACTAACATTTTAAAATATATTTTTTCATTATATCAATATGCAAAATATTGCAATTTATAGTACTTTTCATATAGGTTTTGAATATCTAAGTTTATTTACAAAAATATCGAACTAATGTAATCTAATTTAACTTTGAAAATTAGTCAAAATGACTTTCGAAAAAAATAACATGAAAAATAAAGATGGAGGGAGGGAGTATATGATAAAACTTCAAAAAGCAAGTTCGTTGAATATTGTTTTAAGTTTTGAATATCTAAGTTTATTTACAAAAATATCGAATTAATTAATTTAATTTAACTTTGAAAATTAGTCAAATTGACTTTCGAAAAGCGCAACATGAAAAATAAGGATTGATGGAGGGAGTATATGATAAAACTTCAAAACGTAAGTTCGTTGAATATTGTTTTACATAAATTCCACTAGTTTAAGAATAAATTACTTAAATTTATTATCGTTTGGAATGTTATTTATTTTACTAGATTTTTGTGCATTCAAATACTTTCAAATACAGGTATCTGTTGTGAATCAAGTCGAATTTGTACGGACTTATGTGTTAAAAATAGTGAATGAGGCTGATTTGGATGGGATAATTGGGCCGCGTAAAATATTAGAGAGTTTTATTTGGGATCCAGGCCCAATTATCAATTGGTTAAACAGGATTAGTAGGGTTTAGACAGAAGGTTATGCGTATTATGAAGAAAGCGTTTATTCCTCTCATCTCTTTCTAGAATCAAAACTTCTCATCTCCATTCTTATCTCTTATATCTAGTTACTTGATATTTTGGTACTTTTCCTTGTAATTCAAGTATTTTAATTGTAATTTGGCTATCAATGAAGAGAATGTTTATGTGAATTCGGGTTTGTTTTATTGGTGCTTTCATCCAGAGGTTTCTCTAGTGGAGGACCATAGGATACTCAAGGCTTCCGTTAATCATTCAATTCGTGATTATTGAGATTCTATCCATAAGGAACTCATTGAATTTCGTTTGATGTTTCTGGAGGTTTAGGGGGGAAGGGCTATGACCTCTTTTGAACCACAAAATACAGTTACTAAAATTATGGCAGTTTAGAGGCAAGAATCCGGAGGCTTGGATAGTTAAAGAGGATGATTGTTTTGATTTCTATAAAATTGAGGAAGATCAGAAGCTTAATATGGCATTGCTATACCTTGACGGTGAAGCATTAAAATGGTACCAATGGCTCTTTCAGAATAATCAATTAGTTGATTGGCCGCATTTCGCTGATGAAGTGAGAATTCAATTCAAACAAAAAGGATACAAGTCCAAGGAAGAGAGATTTGCCAATCTCGGACAGTTACCATTTGTGATTGAGTACCAAAGTTGTTCTGAGGATAGATAGCTTCAGTGAGTCAGATATACTATTCCCAGGCAGGACGTAGATACATCCATAATGGAGTTGTTACGCCTCATATTTTTATACGTGGTGCGCGTCATGAACTAGTAGATGTAAGTCCGGGGAATGAGATTTTATTTTAAGTTCCAAGTGATTAAAGAAATATTAGGCAAGGATGTTAATTCCAAATGTGATATTAAGTATGATTTGGCTAATGTAAGTGTCATTAACATTAAGTGAGAGATTAATTAGTGGCTGATCAGGATTAAATTAATCAAGTGGGCCCCACCACTCAAGACAAATTAAAAGAAATCAGATTGGGAATAGGCCCTTAGTGGGGCACGTGTAGAGGGGGGATGCCTCCACTTCATATTATGAATGAGGTGGTGAAATGCATTGCAAAAATATCATCTTCTTCACCACTTAGCTTAGGCAGCCATGGAAATGGAGAAAACCAACCATGCAACTCTCGGCCAGCAGCTACAAAAGAATTTGGTTAGTAATCTCTTTGGTGTGTTAATTCCTTAGAATGCCACTGTTAATTAGCCATTAATGTTAAGAAGGTGGCGTGACCAGTAGCTTAGGAAATTTTTTTTAGTTGTTGAATGTGCTAAGTATGAACGGAAACCATAATCGGATTATTAGTGGTGTCGTGTTTGTGTTTGGGCTGTTGTGATTAAAGCAAAATGCGGGAAATTCTATTTTGGCGTTATGTATATGTTGATGTGATTATGGGTATATACTCCAAAGGATGAATACGATAAGGTAGATGTGTTGCAAATTATAAAACGAGTTATCGCTCGGTGTGTCGTTGTTTCGTTACTATGGTTGCCGAGACGGAACTTTTTTTGGGGGGGGGCTGTTTAATATGATTCGTTGGGTTATATGTGTTATTGGTATTGCTGTGGATAATTTGGGTTGTTGTCGGACTGGGACGAAGTAAGGAAAATAGGGGAAGTGCTGCCGGATTTTCCTTAGATTATTAGCTACCTTACAATAAGTAGTAAAGCGCGACGTCTATCTAATTGCGGCACGATTGTTGCTTGTTATAGATTAATAGCTTAAGCAGTAAATTTTGGACATGCGGCTCGACTATACGGTATGTAACGCTATCCTTTCTTTCTTTGTTTGGCATGACTTTTAAAAAATGAGCGAATGACGGACAGGTTTGATACTTACTTCTAGAGCGTCTAGGTGACATAAATTCTTGCTTCCACAACTATTCCTCTACATATCGGCTATGTCAAAGGCTATGGTGATTTCTCATATCTATGGTAGTGCTTCTTAGAGTCATTGAGATTTTACGTTTCCATATCGTATTAAAGGTTCATAATCTTGATAAAACGTTAATCTTTGGTAATACTCCTTGCTGGTTCACGTTGATTGTTCTATTGAGTTATAAGAAATGATTTTAATTGCATATGGTTGCTCATAATATTCTGCTCGTGCATAGAATCATTTATCATTTCACCGAGTCCCGGGAAGGGTAATGTTCGTGCGGAGTTTCTTGAATATGTCACCGAGTCCCTCACTAGAGGGCCAGGTATGTATATTATATATATGATTGGTGATGAGGACGGTTATGATGATGATGATGACGGAGATCATGTGATGACTATTTCACCAAGTCCCTCACTAGAGGTCCGGGTACGTATGATGTATATATATGATGATTATTTTCCGAGTCCCTTACTAGGGAAGCCGGGCACCTTATATGTTAAAGATATGCATGATTTTCACTTAAAAGGTACATGTGTAGCGATATCTTGTTTCGACTTATCACGTTCGTATCTGTCATCTTTACCTTATGCTTTACATACTCAATACATTGCCCGTACTGACCCCCTTTCCTCGGGGGGCTGCGTTTCATGCCCGCAGGTGTAGATGCGCAGTTCGGTGATCCTCCCGCCTAGGATATCTACTCTGCTGATTGGGAGAGCTCCACTGTTCCGGAGCCCAGTCGTTTTGGTACATAACATTCTGTGTAGTCTTTTGCTTGTCTATGGGTACGGCGAGGCCCTGTCCCATCGAGTTTCACTGCTATACTCTTAGAGGTATGTAGACATTATGTGGGTTGCATATATATGTTTTGGATAATGGTATGGACATGGTTTGTTTGGGATGTCCGCTTGTACAGGGGCAGCCTTGTCGGCTGCGTACATCATTGTGTATTGTGTAGTGGCAGACTTGTCGGCTTGCGTATGCTATTATGCTTTGGAGAGTGGCGGCCTTGTCGGCTCGCGTATGCAGTTACGGTTGAATGGTTATGACTCCATATGAGACAGATCCTTTTCATCTATATATATATGACGTTGGGGTTGGCTTGATTTTATTAAATTTCATATTGTCTTAGTTTCAGTTGGTTATACTTAACAGGTTTGTATGTGAGTGTCCAAAACGGGCACTAGTCACGGCCCATCGGGTTGGGTCGTGACAAAAGTGGTATCAGAGAGATTCTTCCTCGGAAGTGTCTACAGACCGTGTCTAGTAGAGTCTTGTTTAGCGGTGTGTTGTGCACCACATCTATAAACAGGAAGCTACAGGACATTTAGGATGTCATCCTTTCTTCTTATTCTAGATCGTGCGATAGAGCTATATTAACAGGATAATCCCTCTCTAACGAATCCCTGTGTTTTCAGCTATGCCTCCAAATAAAGCAACAGCCGCCCAGAAGGGCAAGTCGGTAGCAGAAGGTACTAGTCAGACCCGGAGAGTTACTAGGGCCCGTGCCCAGTCTACGCCTGGTATTGTGCTCCAGTCGGAGAGGTCTGCTACACTGCCACCGCCAGAGGAGCTTAGAGCAGCAGCAACTCCAGTTTGGGGGACACCACCACCAGCCCCCGAGGCCCCAGCACCTGAACCTCCAGCTCCTCAGCCAGAGGCGGAGGATAGGGCCATGAGAGATGCGGTTCAGTTGCTAACTAGATTAGTGGCAGGTCAGGCTCGCAGGCATGGACTAGGAGTTGATCATGCGGACAGATCTGATAGCTTAAGGTCTCGTGACTTCTTAAGTTGTAATCCTCCAGAGTTCTTTGGGTCAAGGCCCCAGGATGATCCGCAAGAGTTTATTCGTCAGATGCAGCGTACATTGAAGATAATCAAGGCTTCGGAGACCGAGTTTGTTGAGTTGGCTACGTATCGTTTGCGGGATGTAGCTATTAATTGGTATGAGTCTTGGGAGTTATCTAGGGGTGAGGGTGCTCCTCCAACGGTATCTGATGAATTTGTGGAGGCTTTCCAGGGCCACTTCCTGCCTCCAGAGATGAAGCGAGCTAGAGTCGATAGATTCTTGCGTTTGAAGCAAAATGGCAGGAGCGTTCGAGAGTATAGCCTCGAGTTTGATTCATTGGCTAGGCATGCGCCTACTATTGTGGCTGATATGGCAGACAGGGTACATCGTTATGTGATGGGATTGGATCGTTATCTGATTGACGGTTGTATGGCAGTGACTCTTCAGCCAGGTATGGACATTGCTCGGGTGCAGGCATATGCACAGGGGGTAGAGGATCGGCACCGGGGACGTCAGCCAGATAGAGATTATAATAGAGGCCAGCATAAGAGGGATAGATCAGCACGTTATCCTGACGAGTTTCGAGGCGGACAGTCTCATCAGCATGTTAAATTTTCTTCCCAGCCAGCACAGAGTGCACCCCCACGTTCCATGGGTAGGGGGTTTGATCTTACGGGATATTCGGAAGCTGGTCAGAGCTCTAGGGCGTCAGGGTCACAGATGTGCAGGGGTTTGAGCCAGTCGAGGTCACCTTTGCCTCGGTGTTCTCGCTGTGGTAGGTCCCATCCTGGGGAATGTCGTTGGGCTACAGGTGCATGTTTTTCTTGCGGCCGTCAGGGTCATACTATGAGGGAGTGTCACCTTAGAGGTAGTGCAGGTGGTATGGCACAACCTACTGGGTCCGTTGCTGGTTCATCTTCTTCTGTGGCTATGCGCCCTACGGGGCAGGGTATTCAGGCGCCAGCAGGCCGTGGTAGAGGATGTGGTGGAGCTTCCACTTCTAGCGGTCCCTCGAACCGCATATATTCTTTGACTAGTAGGCAGGATCAGGAGGCGTCACCTAATGTGATCACAGGTATATTATCACTATTCTCCCGAAGTGTGTATGCACTGATAGACCTAGGTTCCACCTTATCATTTATATCCCCCTTCGTTGCTAGTAGGATCGGAATAGAGTCTGAGTTGATAGAACCATTTTAGGTAGCTACACCTATAGGAGATTCTGTCATAGCTACGCGAGTATATAAGAATTGTTCAGTGGTTATATATAGTCGTCGTACCGTAACAGATCTAATAGAGTTAAATATGATTGAGTTTGATATTATCATGGACATGGATTGGTTGGCTGCTTGTTATGCTAATGTTCATTGTAGAGGAAAGATAGTTCGATTTCAATTTCCAGGGGAACCGATTATAGAGTGGAAGGGGAGTAGACTATCGCCGAAAGGTAAGTTTATTTCATACCTTAAGGCCAGGAATATGGTTAGAAAAGGTTATATTTATCATCTGGTTCGGGTGCATGACATAAAGGCAGAGGCACCGACTCTTCAATCAGTCCAGGTAGTTAATGAATTTCCCGATGTATACCCAGAGGAACTTCCAGGCCTTCCTCCAGAACGAGAGATAGAGTTTACTATAGATGTACTGCCAGATACCCAGCCTATATCTATACCTCCTTATAGAATGGCACCTGCTGAGTTGAAAGAGTAGAAAGAGCAATTGAGAGATTTGCTAGAAAAGGGCTTCATCAGGCCTAGTACGTCACCTTGGGGAGCACCGGTACTGTTTGTGAGGATGACGGATGGGTCGCTGCGGATGTGTATTGAATATAGGCAGCTGAACAAAGTAACAGTAAAGAACAGGTATCTCCTCCCAAGGATTGGCGATCTATTTGACCAGTTGCAGGGTGCTAAGTGTTTTTCAAAGATAGACTTGCGGTCAGGTTATCTTCAGGTGCGGGTTAGGGAGGCAGATATTCCAAAGACGACATTCCGGACCCGATACGGGCATTATGAGTTTAGAGTGCTGTCTTTTGGACTGACTAATGCTCCAGCGGTGTTTATGGATTTAATGAATCGAGTGTTTAAACCATTCCTTGATATGTTTGTTATTGTATTTATACACGATATTCTGGTATATTCACGTTCAGAAGAGGAGCATGCAGACCATTTAAGGACGGTACTTAGGGTGCTTCAACACCAGAAGTTTGTATGGTAAGTTCTCCAAGTGCGAGTTCTGGTTGACTTCAGTGGCATTCTTGGGGCATATTATTGGAGCTGATGGTATTCGGGTAGACACGCAGAAGATTGAGGCGGTAAAGACTTGGCCCAGACCTACGACACCTACTGAGGTATGCAGCTTTCTGGGGTTAGCAGGATATTACAGGAGATTCGTAGAAAAGTTTGCCTCAATTTCAACGCCTTTGACTAGGCTAACTCAAAAAAGGCAGCCAAGTTCAAGTGGACTGATGCTGGTGAGCGAAGCTTTATTGAAAGACAAATTGACTACAGCTCCAGTCCTAACTCTTCCGGAGGGACCAGACGGCTATGTTATTTATTGTGATGCTTCGTGTGTTGGGCTAGGATGTTTATTGATGCATCATGGCAAAGTTATAGCCTATGCCTCACGACAGCTTAGGAAGCATGAAAAGAATTATCCTACTAGCAGTCGTGGTTCATGCCTTGAAGATATGGAGGAATTATTTATATGGTGTCCATGTGGACATCTATACAGATCATAAGAGTCTCCAATATATCTTTAAACAGAAGGAGCTGAACTTACGACAGAGGCGGTGGTTAGAGTCGCTAAAGGATTATGATGTTGATATTTTATTTCATCCTGGGAAAGCAAATGTTGTAGCAGATGCTCTTAGCCGTAAGTCCATGGGTAGCTTGACAGATGTACAACCAGAAAGGAGGGAGATGGTTCGGGAGATTCAGCGGCTATCCAGCCTTGGAGTCCATCTGGCTATTTCAGAAGATAGTGGAGTTTCTATTCGAGAGGTTGTTGAGTCCTCAATCATAGATGAGGTAAAGAGACACCAGTACGAGGACCCTATTCTGGCACAGTATAGAGACGCAACTCTTCAAAAGGAAAAGACCCCATTTAAGGTTACACCTGACGGAGTGTTACGATATGAAGGTAGATTGTGCGTACCCGATATAGCGGGGCTACGACGACATGTTATGGGAGTGGCACACTCTGCCTGTTATTCTATTCACCTAGGGTTAACGAAAATGTATCATGACCTCAGATGCTTATACTGGTGGGATGGCATGAAAAAGGACATAGCGGAGTTTGTTGCTTAGTGCCCGAATTGTCAACAAGTCAAGATCGAACATCAAAAGCCTGGTGGATTATTACAGGAGATAGAGACCCCGACTTGGAAATGGGAGATGATTAATATGGACTACATTACAGACTTACCTCGCACTCAACGGAAGTATGACTCTATATGGGTTATTGTAGATAGGCTGACGAAATCGGCCCATTTTCTTCCAGTCAGGACTACTTATTCGGCTGAAGATTATGCGAGGTTATATGTCAGGGGGATAGTGAAACTTCATGGGGTTCCCACGTACATTATATCAGACAGAGGAGCTCAATTTATAGCCAACTTTTGGAGATCGTTTCAGAAGGGATTGGGGACACAGGTGAACCTTAGCACAACATTTCACCCTCAGACTAATGGGCAGGCTGAGCGTACTATTCAGACATTAGAAGATATGTTGCGGGCCAGTATTATTGAGTTCAAAGGTAGCTGGGATGACCACTTGCCGCTCATTGAGTTTGCCTGTAATAATAGCTACCATTCTAGTATCTAGATAGCACCGTACGAGGCCTTATATGGGAGGAAGTGCAGGTCACCTATTGGTTGGTTCGATGTTGGCGAGACTAAGTTAATAGGCCCGGATATGATTCAGAAAGCTGTTGACAAGGTGAAGCTTATTCAGGAAAGATTATTAGCAGCCCAAAGTCGATAGAAGTCATATGCAGATAATCGGCGTCGAGATTTGGAGTTTCTGATTGGTGACTGGGTATTCCTGAAGGTATCACCCATGAAGGGTGTGATGAGATTCGGCAGGAAGGGGAAGCTCAGTCCGAGATACATTGGGCCTTATCAGATTGTTCGTAGGATAGGCAAGGTTGCCTATGAGTTGGATCTACCATCTGATTTGGAGGCGGTACATCCAGTCTTCCATGTAACGATGCTACGTAAATGTATTGGTGATCCTTCTAGAGTATTCCCTGTAGATGATGTTCAGGTAACAGAGGAGTTGTCATATGAGGAGAAACCCGTAGCTATACTTGATCGCCAGGTTAGAAGGTTATGTACTAAGGATGTGGCTTCCGTCAAAGTGTTGTGGCCAAATAATAATAGGGAGGAGATGACTTGGGAAGCGGAAGACGAAATGAAGAATAAGTATCCTTACTTGTTCCCCGTACCTGCAGGTAATTCAATTCCTAGCTTGACTATATTAATTGATAAACGAGATTATGTAGTAAGTTGTGACTCTGTGAGGAATCCGTAAGTTGCGGAATGCAGGTTGATAGGTATAACTGTTAGAGAGACCTCGCTGGAATTT